>NC_054872.1:37282050-37582050 GCF_018320785.1 Cheilinus undulatus | reverse complement strand
GTCAAGCTCCTCTTCCTTCCTTTGGCAGCAGGTCTATAAAATCAAGACTGTAACAGACTTGTAAACATTGGTTTAATACTAAGTACTTAAATCACATTTTATTGTACATGTTTAATTTAAGTTGCTTTTGTAATGTGCTGTACAAAAAAAGCCACCTGCTGATGCATCATGAATAAACCTGCGTCAGCCCAATGGCTGTGTCTGTGCATACCGTGTACAGAAACTGTGCAGAGGCAAACGGACCTGGTTCAGGTCTGGTTTGAGGCTCCTGTCCTATTTGTCACTTCTTCTCTCTCCCAGTTTCTGACCCTTTATCGTGTCTCTACAACAAAAGCACAAAAGCCCAAAGTTTAAAAAAAAAAAAAAAAGAACTAAGGCTGCATAAGCCCTAAAATAATATTGGTGATTTTTGACAGAAACAAAATATTGATAAAATATTAGATTTTCTACTTCTTGGCAAAACCAAACATTTTCATGTACCATGCCAATGGTTTTATTGGTTTAAAATTACTCGTAGCTGAAGTTCCAGCAGAGAGCATCAGTCATAAATTGTGGTCACTGTCATAGCTGGTAGGCAGATGGTCTATCTTTTCTTATTGCATTCCTGCGTGCAAAAACCAAATGATGCTTGACAATGAATCTGTTTGCTCTCTGATGTAGCTTCTTTTGCTCCCATGCGAATGAAGGTCACATGAAGTTCAGCCAACCTTTAATTGTGTTGTTTTTTTATTAAAAGAAACTAACCTTCTTTAGGGCAATTACAATTCCAGCCTGTTTGACTAGGCTCCCAGACAGACTCATGACTATTTGTTGGACTTGGAGGCATGGCAAACACAGAAGATAATTTGGTTGTACATGAGGCATTCACAATTATACTAAGAGGTTATATAAGTCATTAAAAACAGCTATCATTCCTTTGAATATAGAGGTCGAATTTAAGGTGAAGATGACAAGAATTTGAAAGTACAACCACAGAAGTTTGGGTTTACATTGAAGTTGGCTTGAAATGAAGGGACTTGACAGTGTTTGTTTCCTGATCCACTGCATAAATACGCTTTTCAGACTTGAATTTTATTTTGCAGGGTAGATTCTAAATCAGAGGAATTGTTTACATTGATCCCAAACATTTTTTGTCTTCTGTGCTTGGACTTGCTTCTGCTTTGATTTCAGTTTAAAGGAGAAAAAATTGACTTTGTGATCTAAATAATAATTTATTGCAGTTGATTGCTGATGAAGTCACTTCCAATTTCATTTGTATGAAAATGAACAGAGAACATTCCTTGGTCTCTCTGCTGTATAAACTGAAAAGTGGATGGCGCCCGTCCAAACCGGAGTCTCTATGAACTTGCCCACCTTGGCCCTGATCCACGCTGGTGTTACATACCGTGCACACAGTGAGGGCAGCATCATCACAAACAGAAAAACCCAAACAGGCCTTCTGGAGACCTGCGTCGGCTCTGTGTTAAGATCATTTCCTGTCAGAGCTTTTTCTTACTGTGAAAACAGATAGAATAAAGTGTTGGAAATTACTTTAAACTAAATAAAGCACAACACCTGTAACTGTTTCATAATGGAAATTGACTGAGTTGTTTCTACTATCTTTTGCAATTCAAGAGAGCTGAGGCCACCACTGAATATGACATCCTTCATGCTTTCAGCACAGTCAAAATAAGGTAAGTCTTCCCTGCCTGAATTGTACTTCTTGAGATGTACAATTCAAGTTTAAAACCATCAAGTAAATGTCAGGTACCTGTAAAACACAGGCGTAAAAATTAGAGAGCTTATGGCTCCAATCTATGACAGTTCTTGTCATTGCAGAAATTAAGATTGATCACACTTCTCCTTCGTTACTATTGAAGACATTTATCAACTCGCCAGGCCACTTTGATGAATCACAACCTAAGGTTGTTATAATACTCCTATATGTTTCGATACGGGTGCGCCGGTAAACTGCTTGGTGCAGCAACTAACTGTTCTTTTGTTGTTCGTTTTTATGATTTGTTTTTGCTTTTTTATTTATGTTTTATTTATTTTTCCTTACACAATTTTTATACCATTATTTTGAGCATGAAGCTGAAAATTGACACGAAATATGTATGAGTTACTCAATGTATGTAAACCTAGTGATACAAAAATCAATAAAAACTCACATAAGATCACTTCTGAACCAGCATTTTGACACATTTTTGGAAGAAAAGAACATGAACCTGTACTTTAACAGCTATATGATAAAAACAGTTGAGGGATATTTATGGTGAATTTGGGTAACCTAAACTCATGACTTCAGTGCTAATTTCATTGACTAACTATGACTAAAACTATAGTTGACTACCTTTTCCATGAGAAAGACAAAAGTTAGAGCTCCCAAAAATGTACTTTGATGACTAAAACTCTGACTAAAAGTAAGTCTTGTTTTTGTCAAGGAGATGAAAACTAGGCTAAAATGAAATTTAGATTTTGTCTGCCATTCAAAATCCATAATATTTCTCCACTGTGGATAAATCTGACAAAACACATCTGTAGCTCTTCTGCCTCTCAGCTGTAGAAAGCAGGGATCCCAGGTTTGGCAGAGTGCATAGAAGTACGATCTGCACCAGATTAAGGCAAAGACAAAAAATGTTTTGACTAAAATTAAAATCTACATAAGGAACTAAAGTAATTATGAAGTAAAACTGGACAAGAATGTTTTTGAGTGTTTAATCAACCAAAACTATCAAAGTTAGAAATGACTGCAATGTGAATGAAAACAATGAACAATTTAATCCTACAACTGAAATGAAAAATATCTGTCAAAATTAACACTGACAGGACTCCAGTCTCCTCACTCAATGACGTTGCAGAGATCAAGATTGATTAGGATGAATCTCCTTTTATTTCAGTCTAATTACATTTTTCAACCTCCTTGCAACTTTTTCTCTAGTCCAACCCACATCATTTTGTTCTCCTTAAGCTTTTTGCCTTCTCTGACCCTGATTAATCCCAAATAATCACTGCAGACAGCTATTAATGAGACAGTGAAAGGCTCTCAGATCATGGATATTTAGCTTGGCTGTTGACATTTAACTTTATTCATATAGAAACTGTGTTGCACCCTCTACTGGGAGAGATAGAAATAGCAACATTACACTTTCACTGATACTGGTAGCCGAGCTTCAGTCTTCACTTATAATTTTATCAGGATTTAAATTTGACAGCGTCTTGACCTAATATATTTGAATATAAGTAGGCTACTCAAAGTTAAGTTATGCGTTTAAAGTCTATTTGTAAATAATAAGAATGAGCTACATGAGTCTTAAATTATATTAGATGTAAGAGTAAAACTCGTGAAAGTTTATACAACCATAAAATTATATTTAAAAAATAACAATCTTACATTTCAACTATCTAATAAGTTTCCTCTCTGATTGGTTCTTGTCGCTGTCGCTCTCTTTATGACGTACTTCCTCTTTCTCCGCAACAACACGTGTGCGGTCCACGGTTCAGAGCTGAGGAGAGGAACAGTGACTAAATTTCAGTTTTAAGACACTTGACGTGTCGTCTGTGTATTACTTTATCCTTTGAAGGCTTTGCCGACAGAGGTGTCAAGATGGTGAAGCCTCGTTTTAAGGGGAAAAGCTCGATAAACCCCTCAACGTCCAGCAGCAACCCCGGTGAGCTAACCCCGACTACCAACGTTTGTTTACAGCTAATGCTAACTGCTGCTAGCCGGATGATATTATGCTCTAAAATAGGCATATTTCGGATATTGTCTTTATATTGTATTTAACGAGTCACTACCATTCAGTGAAAACAGTGTCAAACTATGGAGTGGGACGTTTACCAAAGCTTTATTTAGACTGCTGTTTAAACATGCTCTATATGTGAAAGTGACTCTTTAAACTTGACAGTTACAGCTTCTTAGGAGATAATATGCTATTTGTTAATAACTTTAGAGTAATTTCCTTAAATTCCAGAAAGCACTGCCGTCATTTAAGGATATGTGACATCCCTTAAGTGCTCTATCCTGATAACAGTTTTTGGTTGTTTATATGTACGTTTGGTTTAATTATATAATGATAATGAAGTTTGTTACGTATGTAATCCACAGACCGACCCAAAGGTGCTGGTGGGAGCAACATGAGGGACCGAGCCACAATCAAACGTCTGAATATGTACAGACAAAAGCAGAGATGGTAACTGATGATTACAATTTGCTCTGTTCTTTTAAGTCGCTGTATCAGAGTCTCATATATCACTGACATACATCAACAACTGCTGCACTCACACTGTTGCTGATTTTCTGTTCCCAGTAATAGCCGTGGAAAAGTCATAAAACCTTTACAGTACCAGTCAACAGTGGCTCCAGGGACTGTTGCCAGAGTTGAACCCAATATCAAGTGGTTTGGTAAGTACATTTCCTTAACCTTTTTAAAAATATATTTAACAGTGATGAAAGTAGTTGGAGACAAAATGTTTTATTTTTTTGTGATTTTTATTAAGTTATTTGCTTGTTCAGTAAAGTAAAACTATTTTACTAGATATGGGTGCTTTTGATGCTCAGTAATTTCAGTATGATATTGCCATCAGCAGATAAGAAAATGTCTTATGATATGTACAAACAGTATTTTGGCTATAAAAATCCACCTATGTTGGTTGCACAGAGTTCAGCTGAAGTCATGTTCTTTACTCATTATTATTCCTTGAACTTTAAAGTGTGGTTTTAGGACTAAATTTTTTTAATTTGTTCATCCACAAGCTTTGACTTTTATGTTTTATGTGAAATAACCTACATTTAAATATTGCTTTCAAAATTAGTGTCTACTGAAATTATTTTGTAATATTTTGGCATGTGGGACATCCCTAATGGGCTCAGTGGCTCAGTCTGTCGTTTCTCAACCAAAAGGTCTGGGTTTGATCCCCAGCTCCTAAATTAACATGTCAGTGTGTCTTTTGGCAAAACTCCTAACCCCAAATTGTGTGAATACTGTATGTATAGATGCATAAGAATGGGGTTAATACTGATGGCCACTCTACACAGTAACTTTTGCCATTGATGGTGCATTTCTGCACATAATTAAAGCAAAATGAAACAGTTCCCTTTAGGGACGATAAAGATTGAGGGAAGCATGATATTAGATTTATCTACAACTATACAAAATGCCTGTATTTGCAAATTACTTCTGACTGATACTGAAACTGATATATATGAATGTAGTTCCGACCTAATACTGCGGTCTTTAAAACACATGGAAGGAAGGATCCTTGATGGATCCTGGAGGACTGCTCCAGTGTTGAAGATCCTCAAATTTTTTTCCAAGGACTGAGCACTTCAAGCTGTGAATTTCTAAGAATGCACGTACACTATATTACCAAAAGTATTTGCTCACCCGCCCTGACTCTCATATGAACTTAAGTGATCCCATTCTTAATCCATAGGGTTAAATATGACGTTGGTTCACCCTTTGCAGCTATAACAGCTTCAACTCTTTGGGGAGGGCTTTCCACCATTCTTCCAGAAGTGCATTTGTGAGGTCACACACTGATGTTAGACGAGAAGGCCTGGCTCTCAGTCTCTGCTCTAATTCATCCCAAAGGTGCTCTATCGGGTTGAGGTCAGGACTCTGTGCAGGCCAGTCAAGTTCATCCACACCAAACTCTCTCATCCATGTCTTTATGAACCTTGCTTTGTGCACTGGTGCACAGTCATGTTGGAACAGGAAGGGGCCATCCCCAAACTGTTCCCACAAAGTTGGGAGCATGGAATTGTCCAAAATGTCTTGGTATGCTGAAGCATTCAGAGTTCCTTTCACTGGAACTAAGGGGCCAAGCCCAGCTCCTGAAAAACAACCCCACACCATAATCCACCCTCCACCAAACTTTACACTTGGCACAATGCAGTCAGAAAAGTACCGTTCTCCTGGCAACCGCCAAACCCAGACTCATCCATCAGATTGCCGGATGGAGAAGCATGATTCATCACTCCAGAGAAGGCGTCTCCACTGCTCTAGAGTCCAGTGGCGGCGTGCTTTACACCACTATCATTCCCAATCGCTTCAACTTTGTTATAATAGCACTGACGGTTGACTGTGGAATATTTAGGAGCGAGGAAATTTCACAGCTGGACTTTTTACACAGGTGGCATCCTATCACAGTATCACGCTGTAATTCACTGAGCTCTGCACGAGCCATAAAAGAGCGACCCATTCTTTCACAAATGTTTGTAGAAACAGTCTGCATGCCTAGGTGCTTGATTTTATACACCTGTGGCCATGGAAGTGATTGGAACACCTGATTTCAATTATTTGGATGGGTGAGTAAATACTTTTGGCAATATAGTGGATATATCCTTTACTTGCAGGAATTCAATCCAATGCAACCCATTTCCCTTCTATTCTAAAAAATGAAAAAATATATCAATATCAGGAGGAAGCAGAGTCCTCGACTGTGTAATACGCTTTTAAATGTCCCATCCCCCCCACTATTATGTTACTGTAATTTTATGGCATCAGAGTAAAGCTAGTCTGGTAAACAAATCACCATAGAAAAGGATTGTATTTTATGATAATATTATATGATACATTTGAATATATAATCATATATGTAAGATGATGATATGATAGCATATGGTATGGTATCACATTTGATAGCTGGGTCAAAGTTGTACACGCTGTTATTAGTACCCCTCCCATTCTGATTTCTGCTGCTGGGTAGATGGGCAGGACCACTCCTACTAAGTAATCAGTAGCACGCACTCACTGGCCTGTTCCAAATGTGTGTTTAACAGTTGCCATGGAGGGCTCTTGCCTGGACTCCTGGGCTTTGAGATACGACTACAGTTTAAAGTTTAAGGAATGGGCATTAACAAAGAAAAAGCCTGTTTGTTTGTCCTTCCTAAATCTCCACAAACATATTTGTACATATGGCTGATATTTTCAATCCATAATTTGGTTGTAAATATCAGCAGAAGTGTTCACATCTGCCCGAACCAATAATTGACTTTCTAACCTAATATCTGCCAGGCTGATAGTGTCGAGCATCTCTTTACAGAATTAGGAAACCTCTCTCTCTATACATTACTGATAAATGTTTTCACGTTCAGTAAATAGAGACACTTTTTATCTGTATTTTCTTACTTTGAGATAAAATTGGTGCTGGCCTAAAAAAGGAAGAAAATGCACTCCCAATACTTCATCATTAAGTTGAAAATCAGCAATGGAATGTAATTTGAGACTGTCCTGTCTGTCTAGCCACAGCAAGAAGGGAGCAGTTTGTCAGGTTTTACTAAAGAAATACAAGCATTTTGTTTTCATTCATGAAAATTCAAATAGCAGTCTTATTCTAAGTAAAGAGGTGATGCTGTTTTCTTTGCTGCTGCTGTTGATGAGGCACAACAGTAGCAATATAACTAAATTCAACAAAGCCTCATGCCTCATGCCTCATGCACAATTATTGCATCTTTATTGTTAGATTCAGTTAACCCTACTCTCATAATTTCTTAAATGGTTTAATGTCAAGATTGTCTGATTGTTGTGCCAGTTTAACATATTTAGTTTAATCAAAACAAACAAAGATCAGTAAAAGGGCACACACTGAAGTAGAAATACATGAAATAAAGTTTAAACCTAAAAATGATCTGTTATAAGTATTATAAGTTAAGTATTCCTGATAAGGCTCACAGATTAAATGTAGAGGCTTTATATGGGAAACAAGAGAGGAGAGGGGGTTGACCGTTTGAAAAATAAACAGGAATCATATTATTGCATTTATCTCCATATTTTATCTGTGTTTCAGCAAATACACGTGTAATTAAGCAGTCGTCCCTACAAAAGTTCCAAGAAGAGATGGGAGCAGTACAGAAAGATCCATATCGTGTGGTGATGAGACAGAGCAAAC
Organism: Cheilinus undulatus; assembly: GCF_018320785.1. Taxonomy (NCBI): domain Eukaryota; kingdom Metazoa; phylum Chordata; class Actinopteri; order Labriformes; family Labridae; genus Cheilinus; species Cheilinus undulatus. The sequence goes on along the minus strand of NC_054872.1, from coordinate 37,574,178 downwards.
TTCCCATGTCCCTCTTGCATGATAGAGTCAAAGCACATGTGAGTATTACTGGTTTACTGTACAGTAAAAACAGAACTATCTCTATTTTTAGGCCTTTGCTGTTTTTGTAAGGGTCCTCATGTTAAAGTAGGCATGTCCAGAAGGTGGGCTTACATAATGTTTATTTGAGATTACGCCTTTCATGGATTTTATTAAAGGTATATTTGGTATATAAATCCACTGAAGTTTTTATTGAGCTTCTATCATGCAGCGCGGAAAAGAATCATTCTTCTGCTTTTACTCAGTAGCCTGTTGCTTTGGATTTTATGAGGAAAGGTGAACACGCAGCTTTACTTTAATCCTCATTCAATTCTCGCTTTGGCCCACTGTGACCTGGAGTGTGCTGGCTCTGTGCTTGGCATTAAGAGTTTCACTCTGCCAGACTTTCACTTCTCCACCTCATAACCGATGCAAATTTAAGTAAGATCCAGCTCTTCTTGCTCTCGTCCAACATAGTTTGGGACATGTTCCAGTTTTTTTATTCTTCTGTGTACAGTTTTCCTCCTGGAGGTGTACCTTTTTCTGAATCTAAACAACACGAAGAAGTTACCGTAAAAGCTTCTGTTCTTTTATAGTTGCATCTCACTTTTTAAAGTACAACTATATGCTGCATTTTAGCATAACATACATTCTTATCTAGTCTAAATATCTGGCTGTTAAATGATCAGTGGAATTCACATTGTGTCAATAAGGTTTAAATTGGGTATTAGAGATGCATTTTTTAAAGAACCAGGGAGCTCTGTAGAAGATCTTGGCAATATGAAACCAACAGCATTGTTTGTTTTAGACAAACCTTGTAAACTTTTGGTCCCAGCTCCTCTCATGGCAGTGTTCTAACAGAGATATGGTTTGTTATTCTGCTTTGCTGGAACATTTAATCTGCCCTGGCACACACTTGGCTGTTTTATTGGCGTCTCCGTTGCATATTTGGGTGTTCTGTTTACTGTATGAATTTGTTTTGTAATGATGTTTGAAGCTTCTGGAAGATCGGTACCAGCAGAGTGTATTAAAGTTGGTTAAACAGCCTGTTATCTGTTAACAATTTCCAGGTTACCATTTATAACGATCATGCAGAATTGGCATAAAACTCTCGGCCTTTGGTTGAATTCTGGGGCTAACACTTTTCAACTTAAAAAAAATAAGAAAAATAGAAAACAAAATATGTATTGCATACCACAATATATATAAAAAAAATCTATTAATATTAAAATAGCGCTGCTGCAGTGTGAGCTTGAGCTTCTGTTTCAGTACATCATTACAGTTACCAATCAGTTATGACTATTTGAATATCTCTGTCAGTTGTGACATCTTTTTCCTGTTTACAGGTCGCTGAAAGAAGAGGTTATCCAAAACCTTCTGTTACAGAGCACAAAAATGCTATTTACTCACAGATATGATGGCGAACTAGGGTGTGACGAGATCAAAACGTCACAAGATGTCTCGGTCAAGATGTCTCGGTGAAAATCATCTTGCGATATCAGTACTGCCCAGGAACCAGGAGCAGCAGCTCTCCTGACAAAAAACAATACCTAACTGGAAGCTATAAAAGATCACAAAGATGCCCTGGACACTTTAGAATTGTTGATCACGCTCCATCCCCCGCCCCCTCCTCCGCGTGTGCTACTCGGGGCCGTTCATGATCCGCAAATGCATAATAAGTTAATCATAACAGTCCGAAATGATTAAATGCTGCTGGAAACCTGTGCAGTCTCTTAGAGTTCGTGTACGCATGCAGACTCGCTTATAGTGTCACTGTTTGTGACTTTGTAACTTCGATTCAGTACTGCCTCATCGTGTCTCCTTATCATCTCACCGTCTGTCAGTCACACATCTATCAACTGTTGGCTGTGCGTATCATCAGTCAGAAGCTTAACGTGTTGCGCAAGGGGTCGTTGTATAATGCAGGAGTAAACTTAGCAAAACAAACTCTGTCTGAGTGGCATAGAGTCCACTGTTCACTCAAAAAAGCGAAGTTATAGCCCCAGTTAAACGCGCCCTGTGTTATTAGACAGCAGACAGAGCAGAGACACACACATTAACACACACACTCATCTATGCATCATGTCCAACACTGTCCAAGCTCTTATCAGGAAAAAAAGACAAGAAAACGATAATTAAAGCTATTTCTCTAAATTACTGTAAAACACAAAAAAAGTGTTATTGAGAGAAATATGTCTTTTGAGTGTTTTATATATAGATGTACTTAAAGAGGGTGAGAAATAGTTTGAGTTCACTGATGCAGCTCTTTATATTAGGTCTGTTGTTAATAGTTTTTAAATCACTTTCAAAACAATCTAAATGCTTTTATTATTATTATAATTGAAGCCGTGGGTGCACAGTGTAGTAAAATAAAGATATGGTAGATTATTAAAATGAAAGGTCTGATTTGAAGAGCATTAAGTTTTAGTCAGAGTTTGACAAGAAAAACTGTGTGTAAGCATTGATAGCCTGTTCAGTTCAAGAGGAGTTAGTTTAAGTAGGTCTGAGTAGGGCTGGACAATTAATTGAATTTTGATCGTGATTTCAATTTTGGCTTCTCATGATCATAAAAACATTATAATCGAAGAAAAACAATTGTGTGCTTCAAAGAGTATTTTTGGGTTGTGTTTTGGCTGTGTTATCAGTGTTTTTTGCATGTTGCAAATTTTGCAAGTTTTACAGGAGTGCATGTAGATTGGATATTTATTTTTATTTATTGTTTTTTTATAGCTATTATTTAATATATTGTTATTATTTTATTTGTTACTAATTTTTTTTGATTGTTCTTTTAAGTTGTGGTTCAATAAATTCTCAAATTTTGAAATTAATGAATTATCGTGTTTATTAATCGTGATTTCAATATCAATCAAAAATAATCGTGATTATTAATTTTGCCATAATCGTCCAGCCCTATTTCTGAGTAGACCTGAATGCCCTGCAGTAATGACTTTCAGTCTCATAAAGGACATATTTTCCACTCATATATTTTTTCCAAAATAAAAAAAGTGTAAAATCTCATTTTGTGTCTCGTAGGCCCAAACCTCGTGAGATAAGCGTCTCGTCACACCCTTCCAGCGAACCAAAGCTTTCTAGCTGTTTAAAGTTAACATGAGGTGATTTTCACTTGTCAAGTGACAGAAAAGAAAAGAACATATAGATTGTCAGCTATATAGAAAAAACTCAGCAGGCAAAGGAGCATGTATGTGCTGCAGTAGAGCGGTGGTTCTTAACATGGGGGTCGCGAGACACAGAAAGAGTTGCCAGATGACCTCTAAAAAACAAAGAATATTTTTAAATGATTTCAAAAGTATATTTTTCCCATTTTTAGAAAAAATACATGTATAAGAATAGTTAGATGTATAATAATATATAGTCATTTGGTGAGACTCGTGCTGAAATCAAAGTGAATTTCAAATGAAAATCCTTTAAATGTAAGTCTTCACACGACTAGTCTTAAAAGTGCACAGCTGTGTTCTGCTATGCTTTAACCATCTTTAGGTACAGTGGGGGTCCCTGGTCTCAGGAACCTTTATTTTGGGGGTCACGGGCTGAACGTATGAGAACTCCTGCAGCATAGGACTAGTGCACAAAAGGTGACTTGTTGCAAAGAAAGTTAGATTTTTATACCAGAAAAGCCTCCTGAGAATTTTTCTATATTGCATTCACTTACTATGATGCTTTTTTTGTAACATTAGCTAACAACAGCCCCATCTAGCACATGTATAACCTAGCTTAATTGCCTGCACAATGTGAGGGAAGTATGCAATATTTTTGTTGATTATGGTGATAAATTTGAGGTTGAAAACAAGTTTGTGTGATTTGTGCATATTAGCTCTAAAGGTAGCTGGTATAAAAGTTGTATTAGCTATCCTACTAGGGACAAATGATCCAGTTACTTTATCAGGTTCAACTTACTGTATTTTTATCCATAGATAAACTTGTTTTGCAGCCAGTGAGATTGTAACATCCATTATGGCACACAGGCCACAACAGGATAGAAGTAACATGAAAGGGAGACTGACACCCAAATAAAAGATTTCTGGACATCACTTGTCTGTAATAAATACAATTTTAACCATTTTTCTGTGTATTAAAATGCATTTTTAGAAGTTTAAATCTCATCCTTCTCTTTCTGTCTCTATACACACAGAACTCTAAGGTCCACATTCTAGACACTGAGGGTTTTGAGACCACTTTTGGGCCTAAAGCTCAGAGGAAGAGGCCCAGTCTGATGGTAGGAGACATGAAGGACTTTGTAGAACAGGCTGAGGCATCAGCTCTGACCTATAGCGCAGACAAAGACAAAGACCTGGTGACCGAGGACACGGGGGTCCGGTAAGACCTTCAGTTTCGGAATTCACTAGACTGCTGGCTACTGTTGCTGACCAGAAATGAGGTCTCTGAATTTTCACATTAAAAGGAATAATTAACTATTTGCCATTATTCTAAACTCCTAACAGGGACGAAGTCCGTGAGGAAATCTTCAAAAAGGGTCAGTCCAAGAGGATCTGGGGAGAGCTATACAAGGTAACATTTCTGCTTTGCTCTCAGTATTGTTCATTGCATTATGGGATCCTTCATATATCTGACTGTTTCATATTTATAGGTAATTGACTCATCCGATGTCGTCATCCAAGTACTGGATGCTCGGGACCCCATGGGAACACGATCTAAGAGCATAGAGACGTATATGAAGAAGGAGAAGCCTTGGAAACATCTGATCTTTGTTCTCAACAAGTGTGATCTCATCCCCACCTGGGTCACGGTAAGACATTTATAAGTCTTCAAATCAAATTTGACTGGGATTGATTACTCAGTGTTTGGCTTCTTTTAGTATTGAATTGTATGTGTGTCTCTGTTTTCCCACTCGATTTAAATCAGAAACGGTGGGTCGCTGTTTTGTCCCATGAATACCCCACACTGGCTTTCCACGCAAGCCTCACTAACTCCTTTGGGAAGGGCTCCCTCATCCAGCTGCTTAGGCAGTTTGGCAAGGTAAGCACTCACCTAGGATTTAGATAATTATGATTTAACCTAAACCATTCACTGTTCCCTTAACAGTCACTAAAAATCACTGCTTTTGACTCATTTGTCTCCTTACTTGGCTGTCCTGCTTGTACAATCATATTATCTGTAATAAAACCAGATTTTGGCCAATTAACTTTATTCATAACTCTTTCAGTAGTGTCAGAAGGGCATGGTGATTTTTTTAGAGCACTTTCTACAAAAAGTTCTGATGAAATGATGTTTGTCTCCAGTGTTTTACAGTCCTATAAAAAGGCAGGACAACGATATGTTTCTGTATTGATATCTGGCCTACTTCGTCTCTTAAACATACTGTCTATCTCCTTTACAAAATTCAGTGATATCCACAAGTCTGTTTTTTTTTCTTTTCCCCTGTAACAACCTGTTTGTCAATGCATTAAATATTTAAAATTTGCCATTTTAAAGTTGGCACCATCAGGTTAAGAGGGTCTGAAGTTCTTCCCAAAGATCTTAGGGGGAGCACGAGGCTTTGACTGCTCTGAAGTTGGCAAAATTAGATTTGCAAATATTGATTAAAACCATGATAAAGCAGTTATTCAATAACTTATAAAAAGTTTTTTTAATAAGAAAAGCATGCATAGGCCTTTTTAGTGTTTTATCACTGAAACAATTAAGATCTATGTCAATTTTTGGCGGCAGTGCATCACTTTTTCTTCTTTCTTGGGTCCTGGGGGGGGCTCCGCTTTTCTTAGATACATGTAGGGGTGGCTCCAAGTGAGAATGGTTGGGAAACACTGACCTAGAATATGATTCATATCTGAGACATATGGTTATGCAGTGAAGAAGTGACTGGATGTTATTTTGACATAATCTTGATTTCTATTTAAAAAGGTTAAAACATTAATTCACAGGCTGTGATGAGCAGTAATGCAGGCTACATGTCACATGTCTACTGCTCACAGTGAAGTAGAGAGGAGTAGGAGATGCAGGCTGAGATCATGCTGCAGCATGTAGACTAAAGAAGTACATGTAAATCTATGATTATATGGTTAATGTTTAATTTGCGGAAGATATGACCAAGAGGAAGTATGTAGATAATGAATAGAAGGGGGCCCAAAACAGAATCCTGGGTAATACTGGAAGAGACAGGAAAGGAGTGGGATTCGAATTATTTAAGCTGTATGAACTGAGTGCGATGAGAGACGTATGATTTAAACCAGTGCAGAGGTGTGTTTGTAATCCTGATTGTTGCTTTACAACACTGAGATGGTTGTGCATTAATAATCTCATGTCTGTGTTTGAAATATATTTTGCTCTGACTTGTGTCAACATGGAAACAAAACTGTTGAGTTTAAAGTATTTACAGGCTCGACAATACACAGTGCAACATTTCTATTTTGTCCGTATTCAAAATGAAAGCACTAGATGTCATGCTATTGAAAAGAAAATCCTAAAATTCTCTGGGCAGAGAATTAAATGTTCAACTGATGCAGTGTGGACACCGAGCATGCTTTTTATGCTGTTGGATTTTGTATCTTTCCCTGATAAAAAGGACACAAGCCCCCCCTTTGGAAGGACCTACTCCCAAGCTTTTGTGCATTTTTTAAATTAACAATAAGACAGAGATAGGCAGGATAATGTCACTTTTTTTTTGACTGTTATGAATTTCTATAGTAGGCTGTAGCGCATGTATAAATTGGACTCTAAAGCATTTTAACCTTGTTGAAAACTTAGTGCCGTAGGCATTGGAAATCCTTCTACAGTTTACCAAAAAGTTACTAAAAACCCACTTGACATCATAGCAATTCTCTCTAATATGATGATGCACAGTCATCGTATTACATTCTGTACTACCAGACTTGAACACGCAAAGTTGCATAGTGGTTGGCGAATGCAGCATGTTTGTAAAAGCGGGATTCATAAAAGATCTAAAAGGTTGGAGATTACAGAGGTTTCATATTCAAACAAACTGTTCTCGTTAGATTTAATATTTTGAGTTAAAGAGGCTTTTATGAGAGGGAGACAGAAACTTTATTTTTCCTTGTAAAGTTTTTCCCTGTTGGACCACGTTCACCAAGTCTGGAGATAACAAGGCAAAAAAGCTTTCTCCAAACACTCCCATCAGTAGACAGACAAAATAAAGGATAGCTATATCTCTTGATTTAAAGGGTTTAGATCGTCATGATTATCTTGGCCACATATTAGAGTCCCTTTTAAAGATATCCTTTGGTATGTGTTTTGAACAAGCTACATTAAAGTTTTGGAGTGATGACAAGCTCACTTTTTATCTCTAATGGAAACAGAGTCCCTTCTAAAATTAATCTCTGTGAGCTGACAACAGGCTTAGACTGTTGTTCAGGAAACACAACACACTCTGACTTTATTTTTGTTTCTTCCACAGCTCCACACAGACAAGAAACAGATAAGTGTGGGTTTCATTGGCTATCCTAATGTAGGAAAAAGCTCAGTCATCAACACACTGCGGTCTAAGAAGGTCTGCAATGTAGCACCCCTCGCAGGAGAAACAAAGGTAAGGGCCAAGTGTCATCTCTACAGTGTAAACTGAATTTAAACCCTCGATATGCAACAATCCACACTGAGAAATTGTATCTACAAAGACGTTCAGCTGGAAGATGCTGGGCCCTGAAGGCTTGAATGGGATTTTTTTTTCACAAATACTCAGGCGACTAACAAAGACTTTGAATAAAGAAGTAAAAAAGGAACAATTTCCCACCATTGTTACACTTTTCTGTGTAGGCAGGTGTAATGCCACGCTTACTAATCACTGAAATCAAGCTAAAATGAAGTTATAAGTTTTTGGGCCAATGAAATTGGACATAGCTTTTGGCATCATTGACTCTACCGGCTGAATCCAGTCACTATGTATATCGTAGTTATTTGGGTTAAAGGTTACACAGTTTATTATGTGTCTTATTATTTGAAACACTTGTTCAAAGCGCTAAGATCAGAGTATTTATGACAGCAAAGTTTACAGTAAGACAACTTAAGCAGCACTCAACCTCCCTGCACTCTGAGCTTAGTTTACAAACAGTCAAAGCTGATTTACCATAATTTTTAAGAGTAATGAGCCTCAGGTGAAAATCCATCAACATCATCTCTGTTCGTTTACGTTCAGTCCCACAGTGCACTAGGGGCAGACATAAGAGGTCTTGTTGACATGTTTGAGATCCAACAGAGTTACAGGGTTTAGTCACAAGCTCTTTTTGATACCTTTGACTGGTTTAAAATGTGTAAAGCCCTCTACCAGTTGTAAAGGGTAATCACTGTTTTTTTTAAAGAAAAAAAAAAAAAACAGAAACAGCAGAAAGACCGACATTGTCAGTTATAGCTATCATGTAGTCTTTAATTATATCACAGGTCATATCATTACAGCAAAATTACACAATGTTAACAGGTATTAACTTTTTTTTTTAAATTGCACAGCCTTAAAAACACTTTTTAATTTATTTTAGGTGTGTTAACAGTGTTCTTCATGATGTACTATATGGACAAACGTTTTTGGCCACACCATTCTTGAATTCAGGTGTTTCAATCAGACCTGTTGCCACAGGTGTATAAAATCATGTATCTAGCCATGCAGTATCCATTTGTAAATATTCGTGATACAAAATGGGTCGTTCTGAAGAGCTCAGCGACTTCAAGCATGGTACTGTGATTGATGCCACCTTGGCAATAAGACATTTCTTGAAATTTCATCCCTGAGGGATATTCCAAAGTCAACTGTAAGTGATATTATTAGAAAGTGGAAGCGTTTAGGAACAACAGCAACTCGGCCAGGAAGCAGAAGACCGCGTGAAATCAGAGTGGTGTCAGTAGCTGCTAAGACCCATGGTGTGTAAACGTCCAATACCAAGACATTTTGGAGAGTGCTATGCTTCCAACTTTGTGGCAACAGTTTGGGGAAGGTCCTTTTCTATTCCAATACTACTGTGCTCCAGTGCACAAAGCAAGGGTGTGGAAGGACTTGACTGGCCCACAGAGCCCTGACCTCAACCACATCAAGCACCTTTGGGAGGTTGCAAGCCAGGCCTTTTTGTTCAACATCAGTAGCTACATTCACACTGCCTCTCTTTTACGTGTCTGTTACGCCTTTGTTCTACAACGCCGTTCTGTATGAAAGCGACCGTTCCGCAGTGGGGGGTTGATCTCGCCCCATCTCTGATCTGGATCGAGAGGTAGTATCAAAGCCGTAACAGACTTTTTTGCAACAAGTGTGAAAGGACGTCACAGCATTCCACAACGGCGAGTGTACGCTGCTGTCTCCACAAACCGGAGATTTAAAAACCAGTGCGGTTTAATTGAGCTGCATTTCATCGGAGAAAACGACAGGGGGATAAAACAAAGAATAATGTGGATTAACTGGAGAGACTGTGAGGTTAGAGAGCTGATCACACTGTACGGGAGAGGAGAGAGCAGACACATCTCTGCTCACAGCAGCGTCTGAAAAGCTCCATGATGTGTTTAAGTGAGCTCGGTACTCTGAAGTTTCCGACTTCCGATGTAAATACGTGCACTGTGACACTGCTTAAAGTCGGACCTCCAACCCAGAAACATGGAGGGAAAAAATTCTACTGGATCTAATCAATCAAAATGAACGTTCATGTTATTTTCCCCTTGTTGTGGAACAGAGGCGGGCATTCCTTTTTGCCTTTATTGTGGAATCTCTGTGTAAAAACAGCTAGTGCCTGACCTCATAAATGCTCTACAGAGTGAATGGGCACGTATTTCCCACAAAAACACTCCAAAATCTTGTGAAAAGCCTTCAAAGAAGAGCTGAAGCTGTTATGGCTGCAAAAAGGGGGGGGGCAACTCCATATTAAAGTACATGTATTTGAATACAATGTCATAACAGTTCCTGGTGTGTAATTGTCAGGTGGCTGAATACTTTTGTCCATATAGTCTTACTGCAATAACAGAAGAAGTGTGCTGGCCAAGTAAAAAAAAACAAACAAATGAAACAACTATTTTTACCTTTAACTTCCCTCTGTCTGGCTGTTTATCTGGTTTGGAAACCTGTCTGAGAACCTCCAAATGGCCAAAGCAGGGTCAAAAGGAGAGAGACGGAGTGTTGCCATGCTTTGCCAGAAGCTGTGTGCTGAGTCGAGCAGAAAGGAGATTGTTTTTTCATCCCTGTCCAGTGAATCTGATGGGCCTGTGGCCAGCACTCTTTTATTTCTTACCTTGTTTTTGATCTCACCACACACCTATCTTTGAGATTGCCAAACAAACTTGGAATCCAAGGCGTATCTGTGACTCTTTTTCTTTCACTTTGTAGACATAACTGTGTGTTATCCATCCACCCATTATCCATAATGTTTATGTTCGTTGCGGGGTGCTGAGCTGGTCCTAGCTACCATTTGGCAAGAGGCTGGATGATTGCCAGTCAATCACAGGGCTTACAGAGACAAACAAGCACATTTGAGTCACCAGTTAATTTAACGAGCATGACTTTGGCTTCGAGCCGGAGAGAACCCACGCCTGGATGAGTAAAACATTCAGAAAGACCAAAAAGCATTAGCAGGAACTCGAACCAGGAACCTTAAAACTGTGAGACAACACTGCAAACCACTGCACCCTTGCAGCCCAATGTAACAATGATAAAGGGCTGCAAGGGTGCAGTGGTTTATCATTGTTACATTCATGTCAGATGCTACATTATGGCCTTGCTAATCCATTATTTCAGGAGGAAAAAAGTTTTTTTAGTAAAAGGTGAAGTGAGAACTTATTGCAGTTGTGAGTCTGAGTATTTGCTATCATGTTTTTAGTAGTGGGCTCAACATATCTAGATTTAATTTATATGATGTATACTGAAATAATCTGACTCTACTGACAGTATTTATCTGTGATAGGTGTGGCAGTACATCACATTGATGAGGAGAATCTTCCTCATTGATTGTCCTGGTGTCGTGTACCCTTCAGAGGACAGTGAAACTGATATCGTCTTAAAAGGAGTGGTAAGTCTTCATCATTTTTTTTCTCTGCTCAGCTGGGGGTGAATGAAAGTTCATCTGTTCCCTTCACAGCTCTGAAAAATAACTCAGTGATTCAGGATAATCCACCAACTGTTAATGTGGTATTTTTGACAGCTCAGGTATCTTAAGCAAAATGATGAAAGGATTCCTATCACTAACACCAGACTGTTTTTAAAAAATGCCTTGATCAGCTCTGATTCTAATCCCCTAGATCCTTCTCAAAGATCCCAGGTTTAACATGTAGGCTGTGCAGTCTCCGTAACTGAAGCGTTGCAGGTTCATGTTTTAAAATGCACGTCTCTGTCTTCACCTTTCACTCAAAGGTTCAAGTGGAGAAGATCAGAAATCCAGAGGAGCACATCGGGGCCGTACTGGAACGGGCCAAGCCAGAATACATTCAGAAGACCTATCGCATCCCTTCCTGGAACAACGCCGAAGACTTTCTTGAGAAGTTGGCGTTTCGTACCGGGAAACTGTTAAAGGTCTGGATGACCCTATTTTCTTTTATTGATTAATAAAACTGTTTAACCACAAGTTTTTATTTCACAACCCTGTTTCCGAAAAAGTTGGTGGGAATTTAAAATGTAAATTAAAACACAAGGAGGTCAGTTTCAGAACACTGAAGGCCTTTATTTAATTGAGAATAGAAAAAAGATAACATATCAAATGTTGAAACTGAGAAATATCATTGTTTTTGTAGAATTATACGCCCATTTTGATGCATGCAACATAGTTTAGAGGTGGACAGCCTTCTTTTATCAACACTGGAAGCTTTACGAAGTTGGGAGATCAGTTATGTTATTTAGGTGGAATCCTTGATATTCATGCTATGTGTAGGACTTAAAAAAAAATTGGGATCTCCTTTGTCAATAGGTGACAAGTATGGACTGCTTGCAGGCCAGGTTAGCACCCAGACAGCAGAGCCATGCTTTTGTATTGTGTGCAGAATGTGGTTTGGCATTATACTGATGAAATAATTAAGAAAAAGAAGTCTTTTGGCAGCATATGTTGCTTCAACACCTAGACATATTACTCAGCATTAATGCAGCCTTTCTGAGTGTGCAGGCTACCTATGTCATTACATTAGCAACAAGCCAGATGGTCCCTCTCCTCTTCAGCCTGAAGGATGCATCATCCAGGATTCTGTCAGTTTTTAATGTAGGCTTGTCAAAAATCAACTTTTTGCCTCATCCCTTTTGTACAGAGATTGTTTCAGGTTCTCATATCTTTAAATATATTATGTAGAGATGGAAAAAATCAGGGTCCATGCTGATGTTTAAAATACAGCTAATGGCAGGGTTGTAAGACACTCACAGTGCCAACATTTTCTCGAAAGTTTGAAAATGAAAACAGATCAGATTCTGCATCTCGATGTTAAACTAGTGCTTGGATGCAGCCCTAATAACATGTACCATAGATGATGAAATTCCTAGATTCTTTTAAATTTATTGTCAAGATGAAGATTGTTTTCTGAATCGTAACATTAGTTTTCCACAACTACTTTGGAAATGTGGTTGTAATATTTACTACATGCTTACTGAATTTCCAAGCAGGAACTGTGCTCTCCAAACAATAAAAAATGATCATTCTGATCATTTAACTTAAAGCAAAGACAGACCCTCGTATTTTGCTTTTTAAACAGCACAGGACAGAATCATGTCATCTTCTAGGTCTGACCAATGCATAATGTGCTTTACTCTTGAAAGCTGTGATTTCAAAGGCAATGTCTTATCAGAAATACTTTTAAATCCTTAGCCTGAACTTAGCAATGTATTTATGTTCACAGGGCGGTGAACCAGATCTCACCACTGTGTCTAAAATGGTGCTCAATGACTGGCAGAGAGGACGTATCCCCTTCTTTGTCAAACCACCAGGACCTGAGGGTGAACAGGAGGTAGGAGTTTTTTTGATTTCCAGTTCTGCTTTTTATCACCAACTTGTGCCATCTGTGTCAGCTTCCTTTTTGTACCCTAAATGTTTCCAGGACAAGAAGCTGTTGGCCGGTGAAGGATCCTCAGATGTGGTTGAAGATGTCCAAGAGGAACAGCTTGACAATCCAGATGCCCACTCTGAGGAACCTGAGCAGCAGCAGCAGCAGAAACAAAAAGAGGTAAAGAAGATGCTGGCGAATGTACGGCAGAACTTTGGCAAGATCAACGTGGCACCAGAGTTCAGCGAGGAAGACTTGGTTCCTGTGGAGATGCCTGACCTTGACATGGCTGATTTCTCTGGCTCTGATGGTGAGGATGTCAGTGAGGAAGAGGATGAGGAAGAGGAAGATAGGACCAATGTTGAAGCAGTTGATGGAGAGACCGAAGAGACCACAAAGGCTCAGACTGGAAAGGCAAACGACAACAAAAGCTCACGAGAGGTGATTCGTGAGCTAGATGCGAAGATTGCCAAGTACAAGCAGTTCCTGGACCGGGCAAAGTCAAAACGCTTCTCTGAAATCCGGTCAGTCTGCTCATACCAAAACCAGGCTTAAAAATTCACTTTATTTTTTGTATTTCTTTATTTAAAGGCAGAGAAATGCATGTTAAGAGGTCACAGGTAATGATCATTTAGGTCTCAAAGAATTATTTCAAACTTTCTGATCAGTGGGCACAACTTTAACTATTTTATATTTTTTTCGACCTGCTTCTCCCTATTGTTGAAGATCAGCTCATAGACTGCAGCACTAAATCAAAAAATAGTTGTGTAGTTACTCTTAATGTAATTTGATTACCGTTCATTTCAGCAGATCCTGACTGGTTTAGAATGTTTGCTTGTTGAGTAATGATTCGCCATCTTTTCCTTTGCACAGGATACCTAAGGCACTGTCTGACAAAGTGTTCACAGACATGAAGACTAAACAAACAGCTGCACAACAAGCTAAACAAGCTCAGAAGAAAGGTAGTAAACATGTTTATCAAGACGATTGGTCATGAATGCAGAAATTATTTTTGACAAAAATATTGCACTTTTTCACAAAACTTCTCAAACAGAAAGCATGCATGCCATCTTAGCTGTATGAAGATGAATTTTATGAGGACTGACACAAATACCTGGAGTTATACAACCAGGTCAGGTTGACATAAGTGCTTCATTTTTAATCTTTGTTTGTCTTTAGGTGCAAACCAGAGGAAGAGGAGAGTGGAGGATGACGAGGAGTCGACGCACAGACTGACCTCTAAACAGGTATGCAGTGTTTGCTGTCTCTGACGTCAAACAAATCGCTCTGCCTTCACAAGATAAATGTCTTTGCCCTTTACTCATGTATCATGATTTTATCATTTCTGTTTTTCTTTATCTGTCTCCACAGAGAAGAGCAATGGACCGTGCTAAGAAAGCAAAAAAAGTTGGAGTACGCTATTACGAAACACACAATGTGAAAAACAAGAACAAGAACAGAAAGGCCCCGTCTTCATCCACAGAGGGACGGAAGGCCAAAAGAGCAAAGCACTAAGTCTTTAAGGGTATAATCTGTGTTAAATCTTTATTTAAATTAGCAGAAAAATCATGTTTTAATGAACTTGTAGAGTTGAAAGAACTCTCAAACTGGTGTAAAATGGTCTCATCAAGTTTGCCTTATCCAACCTTGACTAAGCCTCAAAGGAAACTGTTATTGCCTCTTCTGTTTGCTCCCTTCAACCCAGAACTGTTGATGAATGACATTTAATTCATCATATACAGGCCTAATGCTCTCTTGATGTTCAAGAGAAATGTACAGTAAGTAATTCTTTAAACTGTACTTGTCATGTCATGCTGTTGAAAAAAATAAAACATTTGCTAAAGTCACTGTGAAGTTCATATTAATAAAGATTTAGTAACAAGACATTTAGAAGCATTGTGTTCACTGATATGACTGTTTTTGTCAGTTGTTCTTTGGTGCGATGACCCTTTCCAGTTGAGTCTAAAGAGGAAAACAAAATAAGAACATCACATTAACTTTTGAAGCAAGTTCTAGAGGAAGGTATTTGTCTTTGGTTTGTGGTTATGGAACATTACCTTAAGCTGCTGGTTGGTTCTCTTGAATAACTGGATCTCCTCAGCATGCTTCTTTTCTTCAATCTGTCGCCTTTCATTTTCCCTTTTTTCAACTGCATCACATTGAGCTTTGAGTTCGTTCACTTGCTTCTTCAGCTCCAGCTTCTCATCCACTAGATCAGCAATCTGAGTATTTAAGAAGAAAGGCTTGTAAGTTTGTTCCAGTACAGGATCAGTGAAGTCAATAATAATCATCATTTTAGTTAAACTCTGAAAGAGAAATGCTGCTCTCTGCTGGATATAAAACTGAATAACTATACAATTAATCCTTAAGCTTCTGTGGCAAAATTTTCTCTTTACTATTTATGAATGCAAATGTTTCTCTTTGGGGTTTCCCTAAAAGCTATTTTTGTAGTACTAGCAGTGCTAAAAATGGTTAAACCCCTTGGATGTCTTACCCTTGTATTAACTTTATAAATCAATCATGGTCAATATAATTCAGCTTTTTGACAAAAAAAACTATTAAAATACCTCTTTAACGTCAAAGTGAAAGCAGATTTCTACAAAGTAATGTCAGTTAAATAAAAATGTCAAGTAAAACAAGTGATTTCATAGACATTCCCCCAGTTTAAAGTGACTGACCTAATTCAACAAAAGTCCAGCCAACTGGTGCTAGTAGTCTCACAATTAGTGATTTGGGGATCACCTGAGTGCAGTGACTGTTTCTCAGTTGACTGAAGTATAAAGACACCTGAGCCCGGAAGGCCCAGTCACTGGTTAATTCCTGACTACCATTACACCATGAAATCAAAACAACACTCCAAGCAACTCAGAAAAGGTTATTGAAAAGAATAAGTTGGGACATGTACAAAAAATTATCCGGGCACTGAACATCCTTCACAGTTCAGTTAAATGTTCAGTTAAATCCATCGTTTAGAAACTGAAGGAATATGGCACGTGTTAATCTGCCTACGAGGTGCAGATGTCCCTTGAAGGCTTGTAAAAGTAGAGGGTTAAATGAATGCAGCAAAATAAAGGAAATTCCTGGAGGACAGTCTTATCTGCAAAATAACTATGGTTTGGCTTGGGAGAGGATTTATTTTTCCAGGAAGATAATGACCTGAAGCATACCATGAAAGCTACACAGAAATGGTTTAAAGCTGACAAGATGAATGTTACGGAGTGGCTGTGTCGAAGCCCAGAATTCAGTCCAACAGAGAACTTGTGGCTGGACTTGAAAAGGACTGTTCACACTCAATCCCTGTGCAACCTGACAGAGCTGGAGCAGTTTTAAAGGAAGAATGGAGTAAAATTGCAGTGTCTAGATGTGTATGACTGACTGAGACCTATCCACACAGACTCAGTGTTGTGATTGCAGCCAATGGGGCTTCTACTAAACACTCACTTGGAGGGGGTGAATTTTTATGCACTTATTTTACATAACATTTTTATTTAACTGACATTACTTTGTAGAAATCAGTTTTCACTTTTTGTCAAAAAAGCCAAATTAAATTGATCATAACTGATTTATAAAATCAATAAAATTGTAAAAAACATACAAGAGGGTGAATACTTTATATGGGCACTGTATAAGAAATATGTTAATGTACTTACTTTTTTCTCCATGTCAGCCTTTCCTTTCTCCGACTGAAGTGCTTTCCTCATACCAAACGCCACACTGCTTGTATACAGAGTCTGGTAGGCATCTATTGTCATTTGAATCTCATCTCTGACCCGTAACAGCAGCAGACCCCTCTCAGCACAGTTGATAGTCACCTGTCTGATCAGCTCATCTTAAAGAGAGAGAAAAGTAGACAGTGAAGTTATTGATACAGTGGGTAAAGATGATTGGTCCACAAATTCATCAGAAAAATTACGTTTAAAGGACATTTAATTCAATCCATTTATATAAAAAACTAACTCTGATGCATTTCCTATCCTCATCAGTACTTTTCAACATAGTGGCCTGAATGTTTATTAGTACTGGTGCCACCTCCTCACCAAAGCACTGGGAATAGAGCTCTCTGCGGACAGGACAGATTCCTGTCCATCTGGCCTGCCTTTGCTGCAGCTTTGTGTCCAGCAGCTCCTCCAAATTAATGACATCTGTTCTTGTACAAGGTGCACTTGACACTTGCTGCACCCACAGTTGGTTTCCGTCCATCCATTCCCTGCAATAACAGTAGTCAAGATAAACAAAAGTGGTATGAACTTGTTGAATGATGTATTGTAGATCTGGAGGACTATACCTTGGTGGAAGGATGGTGTTTAGAATCTCCTGATCTTCCTGCTTGGTGGAATCAGCTGAAGTGGATTTTGGTTTAGGAGGTGGTGGAACAGGCGTGGCAGAGTCCAGAAGTGGCTGAGGACTCACTTTCAAAGGGCGGGCCTGCAGTGAAAGGGTTGTAACACTTTTTATTAACTATGTTTAATCTAATAATCTAAGTACAAGATTAAAAATGTTCTCTGTTTATCAGCAAATAGATACAATTAATAAAAGTAAAAATAATGATTACGACATTTAAAAACATTAAACATGCATACAGTATTTTAGAGGGAAGTGTTGAAACTTTTCAGTTTAAATGCTTAGATGACCTTTGTGTGGTTTACACATGTCAGTGTCGGTGGTTTTAACATTGGAAAAAAGTAGGCGATTAGCTGATGCCTCAACATATAGCCATTAATCGTGCACCAAATGTTAGCACATGTCTAAAATTGCTTTGAATAAAAACAAAGACTTGTATTTTGAATGTCAATAAGAGGGCAAGAGTGAATAAAATAGCATCAGAATATAGTTGCACAGAATCCATGGGGCTTGGAGTCCAGTGTGATGGGTTGAGGTGCCATGCCATCTGCTGCTGTTGGTCCCCTGTGCTTTAGGGTAAATGCTGTCAACCAGCTGCCAGGGGACTTTAGAGCGCTTCATGCTTCCATCAGCTGAGTAGCTTTACGGAGCCCCTATTTCCTTTTTCATGGCACATGGCACCTGCCCAAGGTGAAGCCAAAACTACCAGAAACTGGTTTACTGACCATGTTTGATTGGCCAGCCAACCAGCCTGACCTGACCAACCTAGAGATTCTTTGTGGTATTATCAAGAGGAAGATGACACCAGATTCAACAATACAGACAAGATAAAGGCTGCTGTCAAAGCAATGTGGGCTTCATAACACAAAGCAGTGCCACAGACTGGCTTCATGCTACCATGTCACACTTGATATAGTTTATTGATATATTTCTGTATATCAATACATGTTCTGATTTATCTCCTATCTAATATTTTGAGATAGTGAATTTTTGCATTTCAAAAAATGAACGTTTTCATGATATGCTAAGTGTTTGAGATGCCACTGTATGTAAACAAACAAACATTAACGTTTTGAATTCATGTCTGTATTTCTGTATTTTTTTCCCTGCCTGGCATATCTGACCTCCGTCACCCATAACTTTAAAGTTAACTGAATTCAACTCCCCCACTTTGTAAACTTACCTTGGGTGACTTTCTGTCCGTGCTTTTGCTGATCAAAACTGGATTGTCATATTTGAGGAGAGACTCTGCTGGTGGAATCATTTTTTTCAATATTTAGTCAATTCGAAAGACACTTTGTTTGAGATTCAGTTTCAGAAAAGCCGTTGCTGTTTCGGAGCATTAAAGCTCAGTGTTTCTGTTGCCATAGCAACGGTGTCCCTGCGTTCCATTTTTGGTTGCCCGACTGGAATCGGCGGTTAGATATTTTTCAGACTTTTTGTAGATAAATGAATTCTTTATTTTAACCAACGTGCTTGGTTGTTGTTTTTTTTTTTTTTTTTTACAAAACTGTATTTTCGTATATATTATACTTGAACTGTTTATTTTTGTACCCTAGTGTTCATTTAAATAACTGGCGGAACAAAGTAAATCGGTTAGAGCACAACTGTATGTACATTTTTTCCGGTTTTATTTTTTTTCATTTAAAATGCCACATCTATAAAAACAAAAATAAAGTGACGGAACAAATGTAAAAACAAAAATATGGCAACAAATACCGGAATTATTTCTCTCTGGACAACCGGAAGCGGAAGTTGCGTAATTTGTGTTACTGTCGAAGTTTATGGTCCAAACGTTTTTGAGTTTCCCTTTGTTTCGTATATGGTTTTTACAGAAATCAGATGTAAGTTTGGTCAAAAAACGATTAAATTAGCTAACATATTTTAAGATGACCAAAGAAAAACGACACAGGAGGAGAGAATCTCCGGAGCGGGAGTCTAAAGTGAAGATAAAGCAGGAGAAGCTGAGCCCGGTAAGGCCACAGAGATCACGCCGCTCTCGGTCTCGATCCAGCGGCCACTCAAGTCCACCGAGGAGACGAACGAGCAGGTAATTTAGATATAATGTTGTCAAATTACTTACTATACGAGTGTTTGACAAGTCATTATTAGCCGTAAGCATGTTTGCCCAAACCCACTCACCAAACAGCACTGACCTCGTGTTTGTCGTATTTGGACCATAGAAACCTGTTTTGTAAATATCTTTATTTAATATTCTGTTTCTGTGCTCTTCATGTAGGTCCCCTGTTAGGACGAGGGACCGATCTCCGGCTAGAAGAGAGACGTCTCCCACAAGGAGAGGCAGCAGATCACCCAGAAACCGGAGAAGCCGTAGTCCTCATCGTGGTGCTGATGTCAAAATAAAACGGGTGATTAAGTTCTATTTATTAGCAATAAAATCTCAAAACATTTGTTTTCGAGTAATTAGTCGCCATTTTTGTTAAATCGTAAATTTAAAAATTTAACATTTCAATAACTCAAAGTTACTGATGGCTCGTTTACTGCAAATACAATCAGGGTCCAAATCAGTCTCAGAAATGACAAACAAACTGTATCATCATCAGCCCTGAAAAATAAGTAGAAGTTTCAGACTCAGGACGTTTTACCATGTTTTCTGTGTTTATACAAACAAAATAAATGGGGAATGGGTTTAACAAACACCACTTCAAATGACAAAAAGGTTTAATTTGAGTATATCATATTCTGTCTATAATAACTAGTGCTGTCAGCTGATCAAAGAAATTAATCTAACTGATTATAAACTTTGTAAATATTACATCAGTTTATTGCATATGTTAATCTTCATTTAAACTTCATTTGAAGTATATGTTGATCTCGTGTAAATTTGTATCTGTTTTATTGAAAGTTAAAACAAATTGAACTTCAGAAATATTCTTAGGATGATGAAACAGGAATATACAAGTTTTGACATGTGCCGCTCAAATTTTAAGTTGGTGTCAAACTAGGCGCCCAGATTTTTTGCGACTGGTTTGACATTGCTCAATAAGGATCCGGCTGATGGCAGCATATCTTGGGTGATTTGCTGAGGTCCAACTTAAAGGATTTCTACGTTATTAGAATTTAATTGTAAAAAACTACAAGACATCCAGATCTAAATCTCGGACAGGCAGCCGTTCACAGAACTCAGCATATCAAGGTCTATGGATTTAATGGGGAAGTACAACCAGGTATCATCAACATAAAAACTATTAAAAAACATTGTATCTATTTATGACCCAGCAGGAGCATATATAGAGAGAGAATAAAATTGGCCCCAGGACAGACCCCTGAGGCTCACCATACTTCAATTCTGAGAACACAGAATTACATAACTCCTTCTGCTTTACTGCCAAGGCAAATGGTGCCTCTATCAACAGATTACCCTCTTACTGACATGAACTCATGTTGACACTGCTATTGTTTTCATCGAAAAGATTTCATTATACTTTGAACATTCGATGCTGGCAGCTATTAGGGAAATAATTTCTTGTGTTTTGTAAAAAATTGTCACTACTTTTCATTCAGCACAGGGTGTTCTGAGTTTAACAGGTTGTGCTTTCAATTTGCAAGCTGTATAAGAGGGGGTAATGGTTGGCCCAGATAGCATTGTTACCTAAAGGTCCAATAAGATTCAACAGATGCCTACTAGAGTAAGATACCTGTATAATAAAAGAAATATAACTAAAAATATATTACTTTGTTTAAAAGTTGCTCTAAAAAAAGAGTTTACAAAGAGCTGCCATGACAAAACAAAATCCTTGGTATTCAGAAATCCTTGTACCAACTGAAACCTTTACAGTGAGGCTAAACTAAAGCAGGACGAGTTAAGGGTCTAGTCGAAACAACCTTTACATAGAGGACAGGAGGATAATGAAAGATAAGAATTGTAAAGAGATACAAAATAATATTTAACAAAACAAGAATGTAATGGTAATGAGAGCAAGACAAGAACCAAAGCTCTCAAATCAACACTAATGTGCTAATTAGGTTGTCAGAGCTACCCATGTAACTACAGTAACACTGCATCCCAGGTATAAGTGGTATAGGTTTACAAAACCACAACTGTGTAACATACCAGATACCACAATGGCAATCACACAAACTCATTGGTGTTTACATCTGTTTAAGAGTGTTAACATGCCAAGTTTGTTTTTGACCAATAATTTAAAGTAACATTCTCCTGATTGTCTTACAGGAGCGAGAGGATCATCGGTCGAGTGGAGATGAGCGGAGAAGAAGAAACAACCAGCCAGAAGAAAGAAGGAGCAGGTGGGAATCAGACAGACCCCAGGACAGAGACCGAAGCAGAGACCGGCACAGAGAACGAGACGCACTTGCCTCCCAACAAGCTGAGAGACAGCAACATGACGAGCGGCGCAGGGAAAATCGCCAAAGACGTGAAGAAAACGAAGAGCAAGATTTCGGTAGGTCAGAAGAAGGAAATGACGACCCAAACGCTGCTCCTGCTGAGAAGGAGAAGCCCAACTTTGGACTGTCCGGGGCGTTGACAGAAGATACGAACACATTCCGAGGGGTTGTGATCAAGTACAACGAGCCACCTGAAGCTCGCATTCCCAAACGCAGATGGCGACTGTACCCTTTCAAGAATGACGAACCCCTCCCAGTCATGTACATTCACAGACAGAGTGCCTATTTGTTGGGGAGGCAGAGGAGAATCGCTGACATCCCCATTGACCACCCATCCTGCTCTAAGCAACATGCAGTATTCCAGTACAGGTAAGAGAGAGGGTCATCAGCACACTGTTTAATTTTTCTTTTTTCTAGAATTGTTCAAATGTATAGAGTGCTGTGAAAAACCTTTAGGCATGTCTTAGCTAAACTTGAGACTGAAGTAAGTCATGTAATGGCAAGTAAGTCCACACGAAGACAGGAAAGAGGATTGTCACACTCCAGGTCGTACTCTGGATATCCTTGCATATTACCAGGAGCACGGGAAAATAATCTGTTGAGAAAATAACTAAATCCACACCTTTAGGGTGGAGCAAAAGGTGGTTTTGGCAAGTAAATACAGCCTAGGTACTGTCCAGGCAGGTTGTGGAGTTGCCAGGAGTCTCTGGTTGTGCTGTGGATTTCCCAAGGGCCTAAACCCACCAGTAGTCTATGGGCATACGTATAACCAGGGGTGTAAAGGCCCAGAGAAAAGAGATGTTGTTGAGCTTGACCTTGGCTGCCAAGTGTCACACGTGTGTTGAAGTGTTGAGCTTGACCCTAGCATCCTCCCTACTTCTTCAGCCCTGCATTGTGGTATTGTGAGCCTCACGATGAACCCTTAGTGCCCTTCATGCCTAAAACTTATGCATGTGACTGTATAGTTTGACAAGAATTACAGTATTTGTCACTGTATGTTTTTTATCTGTAATTAAGTTTCCCTTTCGGTCTTTCTTTGCAGACTGGTGGAGTTTACACGAGCAGACGGTACCACCGGACGCAGGGTTCGGCCTTACATCATTGACTTGGGCTCCGGCAACGGCACCTACCTGAACAACCAGCGTATCGAAGCCCAGCGTTATTATGAACTCAAAGAAAAGGACGTTCTCAAGTTTGGATTCAGCAGCCGCGAATACGTCCTCCTGCACGAGTTCTCTGATACATCTGAAGTAGACAAAAAGCAGGAAGATGAGGAAGACGAGGGCCTCGATGAGTAAACAGCACTCATAGACTCTTAAACCGAAGTTCATTCAGGTTAGATAACATCATCATCAACCTTTTCTCAAACAGTTGTATCTGCAGGGAGTGGAACAATAATGCGGATTACATTGAAACAATGAAACACAGCTGGGTTGTATATTATGTAAGTACCAAACTGTTGCTTAAACCTGCCACAACTGTCTCAAAGAAGACTTCCTATTCTCAGGTTGTTTGTGTAATGTCAGTGTGACGCATGACTGATCTCACAGCAGACTGTGCTCACAACATAAAGTGCTTGGTGCCAGATAGAGATGTCTAGCCAAGTGAAATAGTTGATTATATTTTTGGATTACAGCACTGCGTGCATAGTTTAGCTGAAGGCTCATCTCTTGTCGATGTCTATGGGCTATTTATGTCATTGTACATGATATGTGGAATGTGAACTCTAGATTCATGTTTATAAGCATCATTTATTGTAAGAGTTTAACATTACAGACTTTTAACATGTAATGATATTGCCTTCTTTGCTTTGTAGTGCAGGGAAAAAAGTTGATTCTGTTCTTTGTGTAAGGAGTTTTTATTTTTGTCTTTACTGAAGCCCACATCATTTATAGTAAAGTTCCTTTTATGTACTGTAAATAAAGACAGTGAAAGTTTGCATTGTTTGAAGAGTTTTGGTTAAGAGCTGTGCAAATTTCTGAGAATTTTCTCAATTTTCATTTTACAAATAAAGAACTACCTTAGAAGCATTTTAAGAAATGTATACTGGTATTTATGATAAGAACTAGCATTGAGGAGGTTGGCTTTAGTACACTGGAGGTCACTGTTCAGCCCTCTGGAGGTGTCATGGACTAACTGAATGAAACCCTAGCAAACCGGTGTTCCTACTTGACAAATCTGGTGGAGCGCTACATTTTTGCTGCCACCAGTTTGTGGTTTAGTTTTGGGGGGCAATATTAATGGCTTAACTAGTTTTAGGAATTTCCTCACAGTGCTTATCCTTTTAGTAGGATTCAAGTTTCCCTTTTTTACTTCAAATCTGGACTCATGTTTGAAAATATCTTATTAACTGGTTAACTGGCATAATTGGTTTTGGTTGAATTTTCTTATTACACCTCCCTTGAGGAATGTCTTTGTGTTGATTTGGTTGCCCCCTGTAGACAACATAATTCCTTATCCTTGCATCTGTTGTCTTCACGTGCATAGGAGGTGTTTTGTGTTAAAAAAAATCTCATTCTGTAGAAAGTGTACAAAAGGCTGTTTCTTCATAAGTCTGACAACTGCTAGGCAGCAGATAAAGACTTTAAAAATTACTATCTACAAACAATCAGTCTTGTTGCTGACGGTCACATTTCCCTCTGTGTGTCATAAAGAGGAATCTAGTTGTATTTCAGTCGGTTTCATGGCCAGTTAAAACCACATGACAGGAGCTTTAATTCTATGTAAAATGACAAAGTCAGTGGAAATTAAGTAACTTCCAGATGTGGTATTGAGATTGGGACAAACCTACAAAAACCAATGCATTACATTATCAGTTTCTACATTGTTTCCTAGGGATGAAGTGCATTGTGATCTCTGCTGATTAAAAAAACATTTCCAGTAAAGAAAAACAAGGTATACATACACCGATCACAATATTAGGCACGACTGTTTAACTGCTTATCAAAGCAAATATTTAATTAGCCAATCACATGGTGGAAACAAATCCATTTAATGCATTTGAGAATGAAGACAAGGTTAGGACAATGATCTGAAGTCCAAACTGAACATCAGAATGTGAGAAAAAGGGTGTTACAAGTGACTTATGCCAGGTAGGCTTTTATGTTGTTTATGACATATTCTGATTCAGTTGAATGTTGCAGCCGACCAGATAATGTTTTCCCAGATTTTTTTGTCCAATTTTGGTGAGCTCGTGTGAATTTTAGCCTCAGTTTACTGTTGTTAGCTGACAGAAATGACACCTAGTGTGGTCTTTTGTTGATCTAGCTTATCTGCAATCTACAATTCCTGAAGAGTTAATAGAGCTCAAAACATTATAGGACAGAAAATTTAAGTAACTAAAAAAAAAACAGTATTTTTCAGTAGCAGGTACTAAACCATATCAACTCAATTTACTTATAAATATATGTTAGATTAACTTAACTTTTCCAGTTAAACTACACTGTGGAAACCTTCCTACACTTAAAAACTGGTTAAATCCAACTCATATTTAAGTATTTTTTGTACATTTTCATGTTCTTGGTCCTCTGCAATTTTCCCTTATTCAATCTCATACTTAAATCTTGAACATTTATGACACTCAAGGTAGGCCAACTTGAGTGACTACAAGTGACGATAACAGGTTAAACATAAAGGGAACAGACAGCATTTTTACAGCTATCAGAATCCACACAGTCTCTTCTAACAACGTGAAACCTGACTTTTGTGTCAGATGAAGTTTCATTGTTTTAAATTCTTTAGTTTTTCCTTTTTTATTAATACATTTCAGCATAATAATGTCTAACAGTTCATTTGATCCCTTTAAAACTAATATTGTAAAATGAATGAATTCATGAAGAACAGGAGTGTACAAGGAAAAGGGAAGGAAAAGGACAAAACAAAGATTAGAGCCTTGAGTAACACACTGTACAAAGAAGAATGAGATAATGAAATTTGATCATAAGTGTTCTTTGTCATTAACAGTTGGTATTTTTTTAATTATTTATGAAGTTTCAAAGCTTATTTAATAAGAGTTATTCCAGAGACAGAATCAAAGAGATATTTAAGTTCAGCATAGAACAAACAAATATAAGGAACAGTTTTGTGCCTATGAATATGACATTTGTCAATAATGCAGATAAGCTGAAGAGCATTGTCAGTACATTGTGTATTGTCAGTACAATACAGTGCAGAGCAAACCATGTCCTCCTCTGATATTGGTATCAGTCTATTAAAACTTTGATGAAACAGCAGAGACACTTCAACCCAAAATGTCCGAGAGAGTACAGTTAAAGAAAAGGTAGGGGTTTGATTCAACTTCTGTCTTACAGGAAGAACATGTTGGAGTAATACCTGTACATTTGTTTCAGGGTTAATGAACCTGTGTGATATTTTCATGAGAACTCAGTTTATTTGACCATATTTTCTCTGCTGAAATACCTGAAAAAGATCATTTCCATAAAAGAGTCAATCTGAGTTAAAATCCTTGTCCTGAGGATGGCAGTTATCACACATATGTGCAATCACAAACATGATCCTCTCCACCTAGTGAGTACTTAGATGTAGTCCAAAGGACCATAGAATTATGTATATCTGATTAGAATTAGCAACCTTGGTGGTGTACTTGTAACACAGTTAAATTACTTCATAAAACATTTATACCCTTAACAGAGTCTTTATGCATAGAGGCTCTCTCTGTCAGTGATTTAATCCAAAACAAAGATTATGCCCGTATCAATCCACTGTTTTATGCACACAGACTTGTTTCTTGATAAACATGCAGATAGCTTCATACAGTATTAAGCACACATGTAGAGAAAGTTTATCTTTGAAAGTAATCATCCAAGCTTTAAGGGCCTGTTTGTAAAAATTGGAACACAGGAATTTTATCACAATTATAGTTAGGCTAGAAGGTAATAGAGATTATAGGTCACTATACTTATCACATTAGCACACTTGGAATGGAGAAGCAATGATAGTTATTAGTTTTGGCAATTCTTTAACTACACTCTTTTATCATCATTAACAAAGCTTTGTATAAGGAAAACAGTAGTATACATCTACAGGGCATAATTTATACATTTATATGTTATTAGTTTCAAAAGTATCTCATGGTCTTGCATCAGACTTCCTTTAAGTAATGGTTCAAGTTCATGACCCAGGGTGTTCCCTCAGATCCTTGGCTTCTTCTCTCTTAGCTGTTCCACAGAGCAGAACAAAAACTTGCAAAGCAATTATGCTCCTAAACAGGGGAACATCCATCCAGATGAGCTGAGAGGAGCTAAAAAATAATAGGCCTTTAAATGCAATAAAACTCATTTGGCTTTCAAGTACTACTTTATAATTTAATTTCTATTAAAATGATCACCACCATGACACTATTCTATTCTATTCTATTATATTCTACTTTAAATTCACATTTTAATGTTTAATAGATGGCTTAAGTATCTAGATTTAATTCTAGTTGTACTTACTCTGTTTGTTTTTTTGCCCATGTTATAAACAATCATTTTACATATTTTTATGAATGCTTAGTCCCTCTACCCCTAAGTCTGCAGAACATCCATGGTTTTATTAAAGAATTCCAATTTTGCCTCATGTGACCACAGAACAGTTTTCCTTTTTGCCTCAGTCCATTTAAATGAGCACGTGTGGGTGTGCTTAGCACACAGGGCATGTGATGCGCCAGTGCAGTAGTGTTGGAGTTAGTTTGTGCTTGTAGTTAGTGCATGCTGCATGTCGCTTTCTGCTTGCTACTCTCTGCTTTCAGCTGCTGCCACTGGATAGCCCTTCTTCTTGAGGGGTGAAAAGAGGAGCCGAGTGCGTAAGCCTCCTTAGCCGGTACATAGCCTCTCCACTGCCAAGATCTTGTACACGCCTCCTCGTGGCCACGCACGGTAACTGGTACCTCGCGGTTCCAGGCGAAGTTGTACAGGATCTCGGAGCAGCAGTGGGCCCCAGAGACGTGGCATCCACTGGCACTCGGACGTGCACTGATGCTCGTCAACCACTGCCCCAGTTATGGGTAAATAGCCCCAACTATGGGTAAATAGTGAAGACCTCAACAGTGGACCGGGCGGAAGATGGTGGAGGCACCACAACGGCTGGGAAGGTGGATGAAGGCTGCAGCAAAGGCAGGTCCCCAGTCGTCTTGGTTCCCATGCCACTGGATCCTGGCCCGTTCAATGCGAAGGACTGTGTGGAGGCTGACGGTGCAGGAGCAGATCTCACGCACAGGCGTCCTCCCGAAAGGGATCAACCGGACCGTCATCTTAAAAAAATGTCACATAGACCTTAAAACCTGGGAGGATACAGCAACTAAGAGGGCATCATGGAAACAGCTTGTCTAGGAGGGAGCCGCATGTTACAATGACGATCTCCTCAGTGCTGCAGAAGCAAAATGCAGTCTCAGAAAGGAGAAGGCTTCCACCAAAATGGCCCAGAGCAAACCCACAATCCTCACGGCCCATCCCTGCCCACACTGCACCAAAGTATGCGGCTCCAGGATCGGCCTCTTCACCCACCTGAAGACCCACAGGAACCAATAAGGAGGACAGTCATACTCGACCTCGAGTGACTGCCGATGATGATGATGATTTAAA
The DNA here is from genome assembly GCF_018320785.1 of Cheilinus undulatus. Classification (NCBI taxonomy): domain Eukaryota; kingdom Metazoa; phylum Chordata; class Actinopteri; order Labriformes; family Labridae; genus Cheilinus; species Cheilinus undulatus. Next base: position 37,545,961 of record NC_054872.1, on the reverse strand, counting down.
TGAGCTTAGGCCCAGAGAAAAAGGCTGCGTTTTTGAATCTTGCTCAAAAATGGCTTCTTTTTTGCATCATATCCATCTTTAACTTGCACTTGTGGATGGCATGGTGAACTGTGGTCACAGTCAGTAATTTCTGTAAGTGTCCCTGAGCCCATGCAGTGGTTTCCAGTACAGAATCATACCTGTTTTGAATGCAATGGTGCCTGATGGCCTGAAGATCTCGAGCTTCTAATATTGCCCTTTGGCCTTGTCCCTTACATGCAGATATTTCTCCAGATCCTCTGAATCAGCCCACCCCCCAGTGCTGTATTTTACTCTATTTCAGGGGTGTCCAAACTACTCTAATTGAGGGCCACATATAGAAATTTATAAGAATGGTGGCACCACTTTCATACACCACACCTTGAGGATATTAAAGTTACAAACCAATCTAATGTAGACTAAGATATTTTTTTGTGATTGAGAGTGCTCACATGGCTTGTTGGTGGTTGACAAGACAAACAGCCAATCAATTTAAGGATTCTGGAGAGACCAATCTCACTTCAGGGGAGCCTGGTTGGTCCTGGCTACCACTGGCTGCATACCTGGAACATTATTGGTGCTTCTGTAAGCTGCGGTAATTAATTAGGACATTATAAATAAAGATAAGATTATTGCTCTGGTTGCCAATATGTTTACCATGAACACTGTCATCTTAGTTCAGTCACAAATTGAAAAAAACTTCTTGTCAAAATGTTTGTTTGAAGAATTAGCATGGTAGTACCTCCCACTACTACTTAACTAATATGTATTATACAGTCAAAGAAGAGCTTCATAGCCAAATGTGGGCCATATTTTATTTTATTTTCAAAATTGGATAGTGGGCCGCACTTGGCCCCTGTTTGGACACCCCTGATCTATTTGATACAAATTTCAGACTGTTGACAGATTAATTTAGTTGCTTTTGATTCAATAATAACACTAATTACTAAGAAAAATAAATAAAAATGCACCTTTCATTGCAGGCTTCCCTCCCCCTTCCCTACGCTCATGGATGTGGGATATTCAAAGTCTTTGTATTTTATAATAAGGAGTATTTTCTGAAAATGTTCCACAATTTTTAGCTGCAGTTTTTCCACCTATCTGCAGGCTACTCCTAGAGACTCTGCCTGTCTTAAGTCTCCCAATACCCAGTCATGTTAATGACCTACTGCCAAATAATCTAATTAGTAACTAAATGCTCTTCCATCTGTTTTTATTAGTAACACTTACTTTTCCAGCCTTTTGTTGCCCTGTCCCTACTATTTGAGCTGTTTTTGCAATTCAAAATAAGATAATTAGGAAATGGTAAAATGTCTCAGTTTCAACCTCTGATATGTTGTTTATGATCTATTTTGAATAAATCTGCTATACTTCTATACCAATGCGTCACTAATGTATAAAAAAGTATTTGGTGTTTAAAATTTACAAATAAACAGGTTAATGACCTTTTACATATGATGGGTCAACTATTAAGTAGGGTTTTATTAATTCTTTAAAGTGTGTAGTTACCTTACAGTCCACAGTTACAGTGAAGCGTTTCTTTAGCAGTTTTCCTCAGCAGAGGTCATGAGAGAGTCGAGGCTGGCCTGGGTGGTGTTCAGTTTCAGTGTGAGAATGTCAGCGGGCGGGGCGGACCAGGGGAGGAGAAGAGGGCGGGTCGAGTGGAGAGGAGTACCGGGAATGTTAGTGGATACTCGGTGCGAGAGGAGGCGGCGACCTACCTGGGGATTTACTAGATGGAGCAACTCTGTATTTTCATGGAAGCTCTTCTAAAGAACTAAATGCACTATTGAGCTCATTTGGGAAAATGTACACGACAGAGCGCAGGCGAATGAGCCTGCACGAGGTGAAGAGGAAAGACCCGGTTTGGGTGTCAGCCGGGAGTTTGTGGCAGGACTCCCTGGCCATCGACCTGAGTGGCGGTAAACATATCGTCTCTCCCCGGAGCCGTACCAGAGCTGCGTCCGTGGCATACATAGTCAACGAGGACGCATCCATGCCACAGACTGAGGAGAATTTATCCCTGAAATGTGTGAAGGAAGCCTGCGCGGACGCTCACGCTGTCTTCAAAACCATTTCTTTTGAGAGAATCTCTCTGGGCACCACAGACATCCTGGATAGTTTCTACAACGCAGGCAAGTGCAGGCACGCTGACTGTAGGAGTAGGATGACAAACACGCAAAGTACGTAAACGCAAACTGACCCCTTTTATTACGTCTGCTACAGATGTGGCAGTGGTGGAGATGAGTGACTCCTTCTGCCAGCCTTCACTTTTCTATCACCTCGGGGTGAGAGAAAGTTTCAGCATGACCAACAACATCATACTGTACTGTTACAAGAAAGATAGTGACCTGCAGGCTATCAAGGTAACGTCAAAAGAAACGCCCTGATTATATCTTTGTAATTTAGTCAGTTTAGCTAAACTGCTTTAGGAAAAGTGAGCAACAAACCCAGGGGCCCCAAAAGTCAACAGTGAAAGACTAAAGCTGGAGCTGACTAATATTTTCCACAACTACTCTGCTGATTATTGTCTAAATAAGTGGTTCCCAGACTTTTTTCCCCTTACACCCCCCCTCCCCACCACCCTTCATATCTAAGAAAAGCGAAGCCCCACAGGACCCACTTGGGAAAAAATAAACTTAATTTTTCATTAAGAATACACCAATATAAAACAGAAGATACACTTGACAAAAGATCTATGTATAACATCCATGAGACCGTATTAGGGACACCTTTTTTCTTTTCAAGAAGAAAAACCTGAAAATTCTCAAGTTTAAAGCCATGAATTTACACACAAAAATATTATTTTACTCTTAATGTCATAAATGTATACGTGAAACAAAACATAGAACTTTTAAGCTTATAAATTTGAAAAGTGATAGGTTGTAAATTGTAAATTTATGATGCTTAAAACTCAAAATTTATGAGTCAATACTGTTAAAATTTAAGACTTTTTAAAGAAATTTCTAGTATTACTCAAAAATTATGACTTTAAACTCTAAAATTCTGAGTTTGTTTTCTTGTGAATATACAACTTAATAATCTCATTTTTTTCCTTTTTTTCTCCAAAAAATCCACATCCTCTTTATTTTTTGATATTCTAGGGTAGTCTTAACACTTTGTAATTATGTTTCTAATAATCTTCTTTTTTAAAAATATTTGCACATCTAATTTTCACATATCAGAGCAGACAAGACCTGGTGCCCCCCTGAGATCTTAGGCGCCACCTTAGGGACCCTAGGTTGGGAGCAACTGGTTTAAACCTAAAGAATATTCATTAACAAAAGGCCCACATAAGTCCAGATTATCATCTTATTTTCAAATAAACTTACTTAGATCAGTCAAGTGTTGCTGCTTTATGAAACGACTTGTGAGAATTTAAATAACTGAAGCTTTCAAACAAGGTTGCAGCCCTCATGTTTAATTTGAGTCAATATAAAGATGCCATTGAGACAATGCTCTAGGGGCATTCTCTGCTCATTATTTCACATCAATCATAGACTAAGTTATACTAACATAGCAGTATAGATTGTTCTTGGTTCGTATAGTAAACACGTTTTTCCCACTGATGGCACTGTGATTTATGGGAGTGAGATGAAAGGGTGCCAAAACAAGCCCATCAGGGAATTTTGCTGCAGGGCTGCTGAGCATGTTAACTGTAGTATGGCTTCATAGATATTTTCTGTTTTGAATTTTTAGCAGATTAAATTCCTGAATAATCAGAGAATTATGAACCAACTATTTCAGACCGAAATGTTTAGTTTTGAAAGGCTTATAACACTAAATGCAGCACTGTACAGACCTTTTAGGCATGTTTAGGCAAAAAACTTGAGGCTGAATGAAGGCGTAGATGTGGCGAGTTAGCCGCCTGAGCGTGCCACTGGGTGGAAAGGAGGACTGCTACAACCTCAGTAATGCTCTGGATGTCCTTGTATATTACCTGGCAGTGTTGGGGTAGTTACTCAAAAACAGTAACCAATTACACATTACAAGTTACTGTCTAAAAAAGTAAAGTTACATTACTTTGTTACTCAAAACTAAAAGTAACTAGTTACACTACTAGTTACATTATTGCATTACACAATGTGAACTGAGATCCTCTGTAATCTACCTGCTGATGAAAAATACATGCAAAACCTCACATATTCCCACATTAGTGTAATCTAATGTAATGGCAATACTTCATTCATTAAAAAGCGCAAGGATATGTGACTGATGTCAGCATGAGAAGTGATGTTACCAGACAGTTAGTCTGCAGTCAAGTACGTCTGTAATGTGTCATGTTAAGTCAAGCTGATGATAAGGTCAACAAAAGACAGTCACTGCCTCTTGATAATAAGGAGGACGGACACAATACCTCTCCCTTCTCCTCTTGAATACAGAAAAGGTGACCGCAAAGTTGTGAAAATCAGATCAAAAACAGAACAGTATGTCTGGAACAAAGCCGCAGAAGATAACGTTATCTGCTGCCACAAGCCTATTTATCTCTTTTTTTGTGGTTAACTGTGGCTGATGTTGAAAATCAAGCTGTGGCTGCCTGGTAGGTTTTGGCATCATGCATTTATCTTGAGCATCACTTGGGCTTTTGGTGTCCTTACTGGCCTTGTGTTAGTGTGCTGCCTTTGCAGGTATTTGGACACATTTTATGCAGAGCTCACAGCATTGGAGAGTTGTTTTGGAATACAATTAACTGTAATAAGGGAAGCCTTCATAAACAAAATAAAATAGGAGGTATACACTTGACATTCTGTGCGGTAAATAAAGTGACATGGCATACTTAATAGAAGAAAATTATTTACAGTAAAATGCACAAAAAGAAAAAAGAACAATCTTGAAAAAAATGATGCACAAGCCTTAGTGAGACTGTGAAAGTTAATTTTTTAATTCATGTGAGCCTTTCCTGCCCTCAGGAGCAGTGTGGAAGTTACACTCTGATCCCTTACGTGGTGTCACCTCAGGGCAAAGTGTTTGCCTGTGATGCTACCATGATGACCGGTATCAAAGAGCTGATGCAGCCCAGTTTCCAGCTGGAGCCCCTGCTGACCCCGCTGGTGGAAAGACTGGTTCACATGCTCAACAATGTTCATGTTAACACCAGGTCAGACTCAGACTGCAGCGCTCTGCTCAGCAGCATGTGCTTTACCAAAAACATCATCATCTCAGGTTACACATGCATCATGCTTGTGTTGTAACGCTTTAGTGTTTGACTTCACTCAGCTCTTTTAGTGAATACTTAAAAGTGTGAGAATGTTTTAACCCCTCTGCTCGCTCTGTTGACAGTGAGTACTTCCGGGAGTCCATCAGGCATGAGATTCGTACAGCAAGGGAGCGGTTTAGCGGACAGGCCCTGAGCGAGGAGCTGAGCCGGATACAGAAGCGGCTGGACAGCGTAGAGCTGCTTACACCTGATATCGTCATGAACCTGCTGCTCTCCTACAGGGACATTCAGGTGTGTGTTTATGCATGTATGAGTAAAATGCTCAGATATCTAGTGTTTTAAGGGTCTGTTAAAGCAATTATAATTTCTTTATGCATTAATTTGCAGTTATCTATCCAATTTAGTTGAAGAGCTCCTTTCAACATGTACATTGCATATTATAAAACAATTTATAAAGGTATTCTGCTCATTAGGAGTGACCTCAAATAGTATGAAATGTTTGACATTTCATTGGAAAGAACCTCATTTGGCTGCCATCTCATAGTTGAAAAACCTGCTTAGGAAACATGGATCATTCCATTTGAGCTAAACAGGGGTGCTCAATGTCGTATTATTTTACATAAATTTGTTTCCTCTAAAATAAATCATAACTCACTGCCTATCTTGATATAAATATCAACTTATATACTTCTGATGTAATTCTGAGAATAACTCGTCTATTGAAATCAATCTCTCTTGTATATGCATGAATAAATAAGCAGTGGGCTATCCTATTTTGCAGCACCATTGGAGCACTGGCATCTCAGCTGGTTGTTGAATCTTTTTAGTTTCTTAATAGCTTACAATGTCAGAAATTAAAAAAACTTCACAAGTTTCATGAAAGAGTAAAATGCAAGCCATGGTACTTGACTAATCACATGGGTACTGGTCAAGTATTTTGGTCATTCATTCCACCATTGAAGAACAACAGAGAAGAGTCAAGCTAATGACTTAGGGCCCTGATGTGATGGAAGTACCAGGCGCCTTCCGCTGGCTGAGCGTAGTGGGCAAGAAGGAGTGTAGACCCGGATGAGGGTTTCCAGGAGCAGGTTTAGTCACTGCTTTGTGACCAGCCAGCATAGAGAGATGAACAGAAGAGTGTCTTTGGTTGGTTGAAGACCAGACGCGCTGCTACGTTCTGGATCATCTGCAGAGGTTTGTGCATGCAGGGCAGCCTACCAGTAATGAGTTGCAGTAGTCAATGTGATATTACAAGAGACTGCACCGGGAGCTGTGTTGCTCTGTCAAGTAGGATGTGGTCCTCTTGATTTTATAGAGGGTGAACTTGCAAGACTGAGCAATTAAGGCCACTTGAACCTTGAAGGTTAGCTGGTCATCAATCATGACACCAAGATTTCAGGCACAATTAGTTGGCCTGAGTTTACTTTATCCAAGCAGAAAATTGATCTGTGGTTGAATGGTGGAATTGGCAGTAAGCTCAGTCTTACTGTTTCGTCATCCATTCAGACATATCAGCAAGGCAGGATGAGATTGAGGCTGGAACAGTTGTGTCATCTGGTGGAGAGGAGGGGGAATTATGTGTATCATCTGCATAGCAGTGATAAGAAAAGCGATGGAGGCAGATAATTGCACCAGGTAAGCTGGTGCATTATTGAGAAAAGGAGGGGACCAGGAACTGACCCTTGAGGCATCCAGGTTGATAAGCCATGTGGCCTTGTTATTCAAAGTCTAGAAGACAAACAGTTTGATCACATGGTTTATTTTTATGCTGCAAATTACAATTTGGATCAGTAAGTGAAAACAACTTTCAACGGATAGTTAAGGAAAGGCAAAATCTGTCTGGTCAGATTTGATTGAATAAATCCTTAATCAGGAGCAGCCTTTCTGCTCATGTAGAACCTGCAAAATGTTGGGCATTTTTATGATTTTTATAATGCAAATGTGGAAGCGCCACTGGAAGATGTCTCTCCCCTTCTGGTTTGCTTTACTCAGTTTTACCTAATGTCCTGCATACACTGTCTGACTGGTTTGGTGTCACACAACTGCCAGCCAGTCAACACTGAGGCCTGGTTGGCACTGTGCCATTGTGCGGCATCACTTCCTGTTTCCTGCTGCAACATTGTTGCTCTGTGCCGTTTCTCATGTTGTTAGAGTCAGGGCTAGTTTAGTTTATTAGCTTATTTGACAGGGGCCATGCAAAACAAAACTGTAAAGCCAGAGTTAGCTATGAAGCTAATTTAAATATGTGGTCTCTGGGCAGGACAATGTAAAAAATACACAATGCACATGATAAAAACAAAGGATTGATTGCTAGCATTGAAACAACACAAACTCAACAAGAGTCCATCACTAAAAACAACACATTTAAAATTACATTTCATTGTCTTTAAGATTGATGCAATCAGAGGTTTAAATCAGTGATCACATGATCGTTTTTCCTTGAGCCATGATTTCACTTAACTTTAAAAAACACTGAGGTTTGTGCAGTCTCTGATATGGGTAGGACTTGAGTTCTACTTTCTGCTGCTCTGACTGAAAATGCAGACTGTCCAAACACAACTTTTCCTGAGTTTAGCTAAACAGTCTCTTGCTGATGCCCTGGTCTCCCTAAGATTGTTCCTGCAGAGTAAAACCCGTTGTGTAAGTGGTGGTGGGGCCTGATCTTGACTTAATCATACACATAGCTGCATAACAAAGAAATCTGTCAAAGGTCGTTAAGTTATATTTCTTAATGGTGTTACAGTAGGGGTAGTTCCTTGTTTTTTATCAAGAGTTTTCAGTGATTGTTTGTCGAAGGTGTGTAATGGTTTTAGATTGGTTGCTCCAGCCTGAGACCAGCTCATGACACAGTAAGATAAATGAGAAAAAATCAAGTGCATGAATAGTTTAGCAGCGGCCAAAGGTAACTGATGTCTGTCATGTTTGAAATTCATAAGACTAGTTCTTACATTTCTGCAGACATTTTAACTTGTTTCTTAAAATTTATATTGGAGTCAATTGTTATGCCCAGAAAATTTAAATTCGACAATTTGTATTACCTCTCCTTTTACAGTCACATCAGGTTGAGGTGTATTATTTCTCCTGATAGAAAAATACATTCCCACAGTTTTGCATTAAGCATTAGATAGCTGTGAGTTAGCCAATCTCAGACTTTATTTAATGCTGCAGAGAGTTTGGACGCAGCTCGTTCTCTTGTTTTGGCATGGGTGAAGATAACAGTGTCATCTGCGTACATTTGGATTCGTACCTCTGGACAGATCAGGGGCAGATCATTAATGTATAAACTAAATAAAACCATCCTTAGGATTGAACCTTGCGGTACTCCAACATTACAATCAATAAAAGATGACCACGTATTATTGATTCTTGTACACTCTTTTCTCACGTATGACTCCATCCATGTCAGTGCTTTACCAGAAAAATTAAACTTTGACAATTTAGACAGCAAAACATTATGCTTTAAAGTATCAAAAGCTTTTTAAAAATCAAGGAAAACAGCAGCAACAACACCTCCACTGTCAAGACTTGATTTGTTCTGTAAAATAGCATAATGCTGTCTCGGTTTAATGGTGTTTCCTGGAACCATATTGCATAGGATGCAACAGAAAATGACAGGTGTTTAAATAAGCTATCAGCCGGTCACAAATGACTCTCTCTGTGACTTTGGAGATCACTGAGAGAATACTTATGGCTGGTTTCCAAGCATTGTGAAAATTGCACGGTTTTATTATAAGTTTACAAGATGACTAATAGGAGCACAAAGGTTACTTTTGTGCTTCTTCACAAATACAGGATCCCAATCAAAAACATCTTTAGTCTTGGAGGTGTTAAATTGGTTCAAGACTTTAATTAAAGAGGACTCTGACACGTCAGAAATATTAAAAACAAGGAAATCACAGTTTGGTAAGAAGTAACTTCTTGAGCCAAATTTGTGTGTCAGATATTTGACTGAATCTATAGAATAATTTTTCTCAAATTTACAGAGTTCATTTGATTTTTGTATTGCTGAATTGTTTATTTTCCCCCATTTCTTAACATGCAGTTTTATTACATTAAGTACAACTTTGTTAGCCATAACAAACACATATTGATTCAAAATATCTGTTATTGATGACTTGCTCAGAAAAAAATAGCATCAATCGACCCCTAACCAAGACGACACATTTGCATCCTGCTAGATATCATTCCACCAAATCCTAAAATTGAATTGTATAAACAGTAAGTAGGTTTAAAAACTACCCTCAGAAACAAGTGGCACTGAAAAGATGATAAGGATTAAATAATCTATATCAAATTCTAGGCCCAGGGGCCAAATCTGGCCTGTGGAACAGTTAAATCCGGCCTGCAAGATTATATCATATTTCTGTTATAACTGGTCTGTCCGTATGAGGTCTGCAGATTTCCTCAAGTATAAAAATGTAAACATATCCTTGATGATTAAAGATATCCTTGTTAAGTCATAAAAACTGAAAAAGTAGGGATTAAAAATATTTGGTTAAGAAGTCAGGAAAGTTAGTTTCATATTTTCAATTTTGCATCTCACAATTAGGGCTTAAACTTAGGATTTTGACTTTTTATTTTGTACTTTGAGCATTTCAACTCATAATTTTGACTTCTCATATAGTATTTTAAAACTTTAAAATGTATTATTCTAATTTTAAGTCATATTTTGACCGTTTAACCAATTATTTTTATTTTATCTCATATTTTCAACTCTAAACTTTGACTTTATAATCCCAGTGTTTGACCTTTTAGACTCACATTTGAAAATTTGAATCATATTTTGGATTTTAATTTCATGATTACAAATTTTATTTCATATTTTGACCTTCTAAACCCATGATTTCGGCTTTCTTTTTAATATATTTGCCTTTAAAAAGCATTTTTCAATTTTTTATGTTTTGACCTTTTTGAACTAATAAGTTTACTTTTCTCACATTTGGAGCCTTTAAACTTATCTTTTTTAACTTTTTAAACATCAAAATCATTTATCATCAGTCCAATTTCTTTTAAATTTCAAATTTAATTACTTGTGAAATGAGGTTGACAGTTTATGGTTAAAAGGTGACCTGTTAGACCCTCAGTTAAGACCTGAATCTAGAATCCAGCCCCTACTGTGATTGAGTTTGACACCCCTAATCTAAATAGACTTTAGCTGTCAAATGACTAATTTTTTAAATCACAGTTAGTCTGAAAATGTATGTAGTTATTCATGAGTAATGTCCCATTCTGTCTAGATAAGAAACTCTTCAATATGCACTCAAAACAGTTTTTTTTTCTTTTGTATTTTTTTGTATTGTCTTAAATTAAGTGTAATTTACTTCCTGTTTAGATGACTGCTTTTAATTTGAAGGGATATAAGGATCTTTGGGTTGATCAAAGCTTAAAACATGAATTCAGCCATGGAAAAAAACCCGGATTTTTTTATGGATTAAAAAGAAAATGAGGGAAGCATAAAATCTGTAATGTTCGTTAACACAAGGTACAGATAACTTGGATTAGATTAAATTGATTAGATAGGTATGTTATTAATCCTTTGTGGGAAATTGCTTTATTATGGCAGCAAAACCAGTCAAACAGCCAATAACAGTGGAAACACACATAAAAAACAATAATTTATCACAAATATGAACACTATAAACAGGTTTTAACCATTAAACACTCAGTAGTTTTAAATGGTGGCTATACATTTATCTGAGCTATGTGTGAGATGAGACATTAAGGAGCAGTGGTATATTTATTTTACATCACTCTGGCTGCAGAGAGACATTGCAGTGGCTAAACCAAAGTGTGCTGAGAGGGACAATAAAGCATGCAATAAATGCAATTTAAAAAAATGAAGCACTAATTATGGACCTGAAAAAAATTGTGATCAGTGCATTAATGCTGACAGCCCTAAAATAGACATTAAATGTCACATCATAAAAGTCTTTAAAAAAAAACAATGTAATGATGCAGCACCTTCTTTGACAGGACTACGACTCCATAATCAAACTAGTGGAGATGCTGAACAACCTGCCGATGTGTTTGGTAGCGGGACATCAGAATATCCAGTTTCATTATATATTTGCCCTGAACAGGTAAACACAAAGCTCCTGCTGTTATTTAACATCTGTAACCGCAATCTCCTCTCTGGTTTCATTCTCATTTCCATTCCCTGCTATAATTTGCATTACTCATTCGTTCTTAGCAGATACTGTATGTTTAAGCTCATCGTTGCTTATGTTATCAAATCTCTCCACATCAGGAGGAATCATCCTGGAGATCGTGCTAAAGCTTTGAAGGCTATTCTTCCTATTGTGGAGTCAGGAGGCAAGGTGGCGTCAGATGTTTACTGTCTGTGTGGACGCATTTACAAAGACATGTTCATGAGCTCCAGCTTCACCGATGTGGCGAGTAGAGACCAGGCCTGCTACTGGTACATCATCTTTGTACACCTTTGTGTTTGTTTGCTGACTGATTGTGCACACTTTTCCACACCTTACATGCAGAGGGACTCGGGTTGTTTCTCTACTTAGACTGTAGTTTGGCATTTAAGAGTCTCTTCTTTCCTTTATTAGTGCTGCTAGTGCATGTTTGCAGTTAAGCTTTGTTATTTATCAGATGTTGTCTTTCATTAGTGAGTGTATTACCATGATACATGAGCACTACCTTTTTGTTTTACTCATCAGGTATGGAAAAGCTTTCGAGATAGAGCCCACTCTTCACTCAGGCATCAACAATGTGGTCCTACTGATGGCAGCTGGACACGAGTTTGATACCTCCATTGAGCTGCGCAAAATTGGTGATTAATGCATTAAGATATTTGAAGCATAAAGTTTCTGAAAGTCATGCATTGAACTTTATTTTGGAGGGATATTAGCCTTATACTTCTATAGATGCAGCCAATAATATAGATACAAAAGACCACAATATTACTGAAAGATAAAATGCAACTTTTGGATAGAAACATTTTCACTGACCATACAAATTTACAAATTTAGAGACCACCTGAAATGTTTACATCTAAATCCTTGCAGTGTTGTACATTTATTGCCTTATTTTTGTCAGGAATGCACATTGCACTCAGGAATGTGATGGGAATGTGTTGGTCACATTGTTCCTGCCCCAGTTTAACACCCTGAAAGATGTGTGAACATTTTGATTTGCACATTGCTATCATATATTGTTGCACATATATCCATTTATAAATATATGAATAATTTTGCAGCTGATTTTGCACTTAATTATTGTGTTTTGTGGTATAATACTGATGTTTAGGTGTGACGCTGAGCACCCTGCTTGGTAGAAAGGGCAGTCTGGAGAAGATGAAGGACTACTGGGATGTGGGCTTCTATATCGGAGCAAACATCCTCGCTAACGAGCACAAGAAAGTCATCGAGGGTGCGGAAAAACTCTACAGACTCAATGCTCCGATCTGGTGAGGCTTCAATACTAGCTCTTGATTACCAGTAATCATGCACATCAGGAAGATTAATCACCATCAAGGCTTGGTTTGAAGAGCATTGTAGCTTAAGTTTGATTGATTAAAAGATGAGACCCTCCCCCCGTGAATGCAAAAGCATATAAAGTGATTCTGGTCTGATTTGCATGTTTAAATGATCTGGAATAATGAGTTCAGCATTATCTTGTCAGGTATGTGGCATCAATCATGGAGACGTTCATCCTTTACCGGCAATTTGCCAAGCCACCAGAGGTGAAATCTCCTAAACAGGAAACTGTGGACTTCTGGATGGAGCTGCTCCTGCAGACGTGCAAACCCACAGTCTCCACAGATCGCTGCCCAGTAAGACAACAACAAAAGCCTTAACAGTTAACTGTAACAAAAACAGAAAACTCTTACTTTCACTGTTAATATCTGTTGTTAAGAACCAGCTCTATGCAATGAATATTAAGGCTAATATACTTAACTATAATATTTTTATAACATGGATGGGTATTTTAATGAAATCAGGCAGAAAATGCATCAGTTTTAATCTCCAATTAGAAATTATTGAAGAAAATGTACATTATTTAAACAAATTAAATGAATTTTAATTTTGATTGACTCCTGCCTGTCAGGTTCTTGTTCTGGAGCCCAGCAAAGTCCTTCAACCGGCCATTGTTTGTGTGAGTGAGGAGGATGAAAGTTGTACTGTGCAGTTGAAACACATCACAGTCTTAAAGGTATGTAGACACTTTGTTCCCTCCCTAACTTTTTAGAAGAAGAATTTTGATCCATTGCATGAAAAATTGACCATTGACAGTCCCCCCCCCCCACCCTCAGATGTTATCCTTTATGAAGCCCCACTCTCCTTGGTTAGCGCTGGTCACTGGGATTCTTCCCATTTGATAAAACTGTAAAAAACTCTGTGATTTGACTAACTTACATGTTTATTTAACTGATTTCATTCTTTTATAAACTTGGCCTCAGTGAAATGATAAAGATAAACATCCAGAACAGAGTATGAGATACATCAAAAAGTCTTAAAAACTTCTTGAGCTAATTCAAATTGCTCAAACACTGCAGTTTAGGAAACAGGACAGAAAATACTCCTGAATTATAATGTGGATATCACCATTACTATGTTGAAGTACTTGTATCAGCATCACTTTTTTTACAACAAAGCACTGAAAAGCCAACTGAAAGTTTGTCTAGCTGGAAGTAGCCCAGTAGTAGTCAGGACCCTCTGATTGGTGGATGAGGGGACCAAATCAGAGAGCTAGAGAGGGTAAAAACTAGCAAACAATGAATGTGTATGAAATACCAGCAAAGTGCATGGTATGTTTAAATTATTTAATAACAAAGAAATAAATGAATTCTAAGAGAATCAGAAAGATGTAGGCTAGAGCCAAGACTTTAAAACTTAATGCTTTTTCAGAGCATATGCTCATAGGTAACCGTCTGTCTAGTAAGTTTAAGGTACATAAAGAGGTAGCACTTAGTTTTAGTGTGCCCTAATTATCTAGTAATTTCTCAAGAATAAGGTGGTCATTACCTTCTAATAGGCATTTTACCACATAATAAATTGGAAATATGGTAGTATTAAGGATGTATTTACCTTGTAATAATGTCTTAATCAAGAAAATCTCTATGATATTGTGGCATTTCTCTGGTAATTAGGTGGTATATTACCCTAACCCTAACCCTACACAACTATGGTGTCTTCGGCATTATGGGGAGGCCACTGGGAGAAGAGATGCTGAAACTCAAACCCTACTTTTTTTTTTTATTTATTTATTTATTTTTCCAAGCACTCACTTGTGTGTGTTTGCAAGTATTTTGACATTTTTCATGAATTTATTGTATGTATCTATTTTTTATATTCTTGATTCTCTCATTGGTTTATGGCACTTGTGATAAGATAATTTTTTATCAAACATTATTGATCAATTAAACTTCTATTTATTTAATTATTTATTCTAAAATCATACATGAATGGTCCTTAAGTAATTTCTTCAGAGACCCTGGGTGACTGGAGTATTTTGATGATGAGGTAAAGTTCATCTTAACTCCCCTCTTCAGTTGACCAGTATTCCCTTTGTTTTTTTTTTGCCCAATTTTAACCAAGTTTCAATGGAGCTTTTGTGAACCGTCCATTTTTTTAAGGAGTTATTTTCAGTATTTTTTTAATACTCATAGTCGCTGGGAACCTTTAGATATTGTGGCAGATCTCTGGTAATTAGGTGGTATTTTAAGTAGTTTCTTAGAAATTAGATGTTAATATTCTATTTAAGCTGCTTGATAATTCCCAGGTTAATTCTTTATTTTGAACCACTTAATTAAAGAAAGTCCCTCCTAAATAATTTTCAGGTATTTTTTTAGGGTTAGGGGCTTAGGGTTTGGCAAAATTCCACTTAATTGCCAGAGAATTGCCACAGTATCACAATAAATTACTTGAAAACTAATACATTATAACTAGGTAAATACTTTCTTAATATCCCATATTTCTTAGTTTTTACTTGATAAAATGCCAGCTTATACTAGGTAATTACCACATTACTCTTGATAAACTACTAGATAATTGCCTCCTATTAAAATAACTAGGTGATTAGGGCCTACTAAAGTAAAGTGCTATCCATGAATATGTTACAGAGTTTCAAAAAACACTTGCAAGTATTAAACTTAAGTTTCAGAAACATTTCATTCTTAAAGAGCATTAGCACTGAGGTGCATGTTCTTTAGTACCTGCAGCTCAGTCAGCATGCTGTAGAAATTGCATAATAACAGGAAGAGCAAACATTTCTCCACTGATTTACGCTCCAGTGAATGTTTAATCCAAGTGTGTGGGCGTCTACTTTGTCGCTGTGTGTAAAGGACTGTCTTCCTGCATACGTCAGGGGCCAGAGATGTTTACTTTCATCTCTTTCATGTGTGCATACTTGCAAATAAAAACATGTCAGACTGTCTTTATCCTGCGATTTAATGTCATCCTTATGTCCACAGAAAGGCTTACACCAGTGGACTTTCCCGGCCTCTGCAATTCGGGGAGTGAGGTAAAGTGAAGTACAGCATGTGCTAACATCTCTCAAATATCTGCAGCTCTCAGTGCTGGGTGTGGTCGAGCCTGCAGCAAAGTCAGGGGATCCAAACACGCCTGTTGTCTGGGAAACCTTGGCTGTCAGTCAGACTTTTAGTTTCAGGCTTGCTTCTTTGTTGTTTTTAGCTCTTCGCTGCTTCATTAAAGTCTATTTATCAGTGATCAGTGTTGTTGTGGACTTTGCTCCTGTCTTGTCTGCAGGTTTGCCACTTTGGCATTTTTAGCAAATACCTGAAAAAGTCATCTGCCTCATGGCTTCAAAGCAACAGGCAAACAAATTTATCAGGTTTTGGCGTGTTTGGAGAGAAGACATCTTGTTACATTGTTTGCTCTTAATCAGTATGCACTGAATAAGCTGTTCTGCACTCTACACTAAAACCTGCTAACCTTTGTTTTACAAGCTGTTACTTAGAACAGAAAAGGAGTTGATTAAATCATTTTCATGTGACAATACAATGATCACATGATCCAATATTTGTCACAATATGGGGTTCATGAAACTATTTTACAAAGATTTTTTATTCAAAAAAATAAGGCAGCATTCAGTTTGAGCAGTCATGCTTCTTTTATTTTTGTTCTGCAACGGTGCAATTGTGAAGCATTCTTTTTTGTTATTTAAGATCCTCTATTTTTCAGTTACTCATGTCAATGGAAACTTGATTTATACTTCTGTGCTGAAATCACACCATAGCGTAAACCATAAGTCTGTTTAGCCCTAAACCTACACAGAAGCCTATGCATGTAGCCTGGCATACTCCTCCTCAAAACTGTCACTTCATGTCAAAACAACTCAGCTCACAAGCCCTGTGATTCTTCCACGAGGTAGCATTGTCTGGCAGTCTCTGAATACATCGACATGCATGTTGTGCGCACTTTGACGTAAGATAAATGACTGCAGAAAATGTTACAATTAGTCATTTACTAGTGCTTAGATTGAGCCCCCGACCGTACCCTAGCCTATGCAAGCTCAGTCCAAGCCCATCTTGTTCCGTCCTAATAACTGCAATTATGGTCCCAAGCCCCATTTATACCCAATATTTTGTTTTGATAAGTAGGCTTCTACAATTAATATTTTTAAGTATCATTCTGAGTTATTTAACAACAGTAATCTGTGATAGAAAGCGCAGAAAGGATAACAAGCAGACAAGCTGAAAACACTAATTATTAGTGTGCTGTGGTTTCCTTTATACAGAAATCAGGAAATAGGCAGTGGTTCTGGGAACTGGCATAAAAATTTTCACTACTGAGTAGTGCTTAGGCGTAGTATTGTAGAGTGACGTGGGTGCATGAATGCACAAGCGTGTGATGTTCACAGCAGTATAGGCCACTATGATGTAGCTACAGCGTAGCAAATATGAAATGCAAAAGTTCAAACCAGGCTCAAGAAGTCAGACTATAGTTCTCTCTCTCTCTGCTGGTTAAAACAGTATTGCAATATGTGCATTTTTAAATTGATTTAAACAAGCTTTATTCACATCATTTGTAAATTATATAGCAAGGTTGTGTTATAACATACTTTGAAATTAAATTTACGTGCACCATCAATTTTCAAATCAAATGTGCAAGGGATTTTAACTTTTTTTTTTCAATCTCCATTTCTTGTTTTCCCTTGGCAGTGCCTCAAAGATCGATGAGCGCAGCTGCTTCCTGTATGTCCACTACAATTCAGATGACTTCCAGCTCTGCTTCCCCTCTGAGCTTCACTGTAAAGGGTGAGTGACTAATACACTAGCAAAGACGCAGCAGGGCGAGGCAGTGAGTGTATTTTTGTAGATGTGAGGTAGAGCCTATGATCCAGTTTCTGGCCTGCTGACTTTCTGGATTAAGATGAGCAGACCATTATTACAGTTTGCAGGAAGAAAGTCAGACTGGCAGAGTCTAGTCAGTGGCTCGGAGAAATGAGGTGTGATATAACTGCGCTGACTGAGTCATAATTTCTTCATCGTCTGCCAGGAAAACCCCCAGGGACACATCTCAGGTGTCCCAAATCATAAGAAATTGTTTTCTTCATCTCTCTTGTTGTTTCTACCACTACAGAAAATATTGTCTCTTCTTTCAAACAGAACAAAGTTCAGCTTTTTTTTTTTATCAAAGATATCCTAGTCTGTCATACAGTTGAAACCAGAAGTTTACATATACTATATAAAAAGGCACATAAACTTTTTTTTTCTCCCCGTCTAACATTAAATCAGATTTAATGTTTGGTGTTTTTGGTCAATTAGGATTACCAAAATTATTTCTATTTGCTAAATGCCAGAATAATTAGAGAGATACATTTTTAGACAATTTTTTTATTATTTTCTTGAGAGCCAGAAGTTTACATACATTCCATTAGTATTTGGTAGCATTGCCTTCAAACTGTATGACTTGGGTCAAACGTTTTGGATATGCTTCCAGAAGCTTCTCACAATAGTTTGCAGGAATTTTGGCCCATTCCTCCTGGCAGAACTGGTGTAACTGACCCAAGTTTGTAGGCCGCCTTGCTCGCACATGCCTTTTCAGCTCTGCCCATAAATTTTCAATGGGATTGAGATCAGGGCTTTGTGATGGCCACTCCAAAACATTGACTTTGTCATCCCTAAGCCACTTTGTAACCAGTTTGGCAGTATGCTTAGGGTCATTGTCCATTTGGAAAACCCATTGTGATGTCTTGAGATGTTGCTTCAGTATTTCCACATAATGTTCTTTCCTCATGATGCCATCTATTTTGTGAAGTGCACCAGTCCCTCCTGCAGCAAAACAACCCCACAACATGATGCTGCCACCCCCATGTTTCACAGTTGGGATGGTGTTGTCAGGCTTGCAAGCTTCCCCCTTTTTTCTCCAAATATAATGATGGTCATTATGGCCAAAAAGTTCAATTTTAGTTTCGTCAGACCACAGAACATGTCTCCAAAAATTAAGGTCTTTGTCCCTGTGTGCATTTGCAAACTGTAATCTGGCTTTTTTATGTTTCTTTTGGAGTAATGGCTCCTTCCTGGGAGAGTGGCCTTTCAGCCCACGTCGGGACTCGTTTGACTGTTGATAATGAAACACTCTCACCAGCTTCAGCCAGCATCTTCACAAGGTCTTTTGCTTTTGTTCTTGGATTGAGATGCACTTTTCGGACCAAAGCACGTTCATCTCTGGGACACAGAACCCGTCTCCTTCCTGAGCGGTATGATGGCTGGACATTCCCATGGTGTTTATACTTGCATATAATTGTTTGAACAGATGAACGTGGCACCTTCAGGCATCTGGAAATTGCACCCAAGGATGAACCAGACTTGTGCAAGTCCACAATTCTTTTCCTGATATCTTGGCTGATTTCTTTTGATTTTCCCATGATGTTACACAAAGAAGCAGTGTGTTTCAGGTGTGTCTTAAAATACATCCACAGGTGTGCCTCTAATTAACTCAAATGTTGTCAATAAACCTATCAGAGGCTTCCAAAGACATGACATCATCATCTGGGCTTTCCCAAATTGTTTAAAGGCATAGTAATCTTAGTGTATGTAAACTTCTGACTCTCAAGAAAATAATAAAAAATAGTCTAAAAAATGATCTCTCTCATTATTCTGGCATTTAGCAAATAGAAATAATTTTGGTAATCCTACTTGACCAAAAACAGGAAAGGTTTAATCAGATTTAATGTTAGATGGTGAGAAAAAAACGTTTATGTGCCTTTTTATACAGTGTATGTAAACTTCTGGTTTCAACTGTATCAGTGGAAGGATTTCCCTCTGAAAAAAATACATTTGGAAAGAAAGCAGAAATTACATAATATTGAAAACTTTCCTGTGACTACTGGAGAAAGTTGAGTTGTGTTGTTTGTCATGAACTTTTACTGTATGTAATTCAGGTCAACACAGCTATGTAGATGGTAAACAAACAAAAATTATGTTTACATTTACAGTTTCTTACTAACAGGCATTTTGTTTATCCTCAGGGTGTGAAATATTAAGACCTGTGTAGTTTAATCCTAATAAAACTGTTACAAAAGAAACATTTTCTAAATTCTTTGTTCAGCCGGGGACCTGCAGCAGGCACTGGGGCAGTTAGTAGCTGAGAGTGAAGCGGAGCCAGTTGAGGTGATTCAGGCATTTGATCAGGATGCCTGCTGGTTGCCTTCCTGTGTAGGTCTTTCAGGTGCATCCAACTGGAAGTTGCTTTATAATTGAGTGCCACTGCTATATTAAGAGCAGATTTTCCATTTACATCAATGTTGTCTCACACATCTTCTCTCCCTAGTTTCTGTGAGCTGGTAAACTCTCTGCTCCAGCTGGCTGAAGACCCAGCTCAGAACCTGGACCATGGGAGTGGAGGGATACTTGAGGTCAGTCTCAATGTTCTGACGTAGTGTCTGCTCTATTTTAGGTCGAACTTATCCAGACAAGAAGGAAAAAACTTCACTGTCCAGGGTAATGTTTAAGTATCAGGAATATAGAAATTTTATGAACATATTAACTCATAATGAACACATTCATATTTGATTTGGTAGATTTCACACACTCTGTCACCTTGTCTTCTTGTCTCTCTTTAGTACATCTATGAGACCAACGAGAATGGTGACAAGGTGATTTTGGGAAAAGGGACGTATGGTGTTGTGTACGCGGGGAGAGACTTAAGCAACCAAGTCCGCATCGCAATCAAGGAAATCCCTGAGAGGGACAGCACGTACGTACGAGAAACCAACACTCAGTTTTTCATTCACTAGGAGACACAACGCTGCTCTGTTTCTCATAAGAGTGTTCTTTTTCCACAATGTCCTTAATGGGAAACAACTTGGCAGGGATACTCGCTGGCATGCTGCGGACTCCCAGTGCTCTTCAGTAAACTCATGAGAGATTTAGTAGTGTTTAGGCTTCTCATGTTTTCTACTTTATACTCTACAGAAGTTTTGGCTCATGCATGAGAGATATGGGGGAAAAAAACACTGATTTCAGCCTAAGAAAGTGGATGTTTTTAAATACTTTTTAAGCATTTGCCAAGCCTCTCTGTGTTTAATATTTATCTTATGGTTTGCTGTAATGATTTAGATGTAATAAAGATCCTGTTACTGCATGTAAGATAGTAGTGAAACATAGAAGTAAAAAATGTTTTGTGTGGTGCAACATGTTAGAGTTGTTTGGGGCTTTTTATAGAAGAGTTTAAGGGCCAAAGCTCCCTGGTATAAGATAAACATTATGTTACTAAAACAATATAATCGGACAGGAAATCAAGATTACTGTCAAGGGAACTGAGTGATGCATCCCAGACTTTTTCCAGCTCTATGTGTCCAATAGTTAACTGGCCTGTTAAGGAAATCTCGACAACCACATGCATGTCATTTGTTTCCTGCATATTTGAAATACTTCAGTCTTGTATTGTTGACGTAAACCTCATGGTCACACTTGCATGTGTCATCCTCAGGTACTCCCAGCCCCTGCATGAGGAGATCGCTCTGCACAAGAGGCTCAAGCACAGAAACATAGTTCAGTACCTGGGTTCTGTCAGTCAGGATGGTTTCATCAAGATCTTCATGGAGGAAGTACCTGGAGGTAGGAACACACTGAACTTAATTGTCAAAGAACTGATGACTGAGAGTCCTGCATGGGTCCAATTTTGCAAACCCACATCTGCTGGTAGAGTTCAGAACCCGAACCCAACCTACTCAAATTCATCCCCATTTAATACCCAGACACATGATTAATAGAGCACAAGCCAACCTGACCCAGTCGGACCTGTGATTAAACACATTGTAGAGACTACACACAGCCACTCACTTTCATTTAAAGTGCTTTTTTAGCTGCTGCACAATAAATCTCTTAATAACCATGCCACCTTTTCTTTCTCCCTTACTAGTCCCAAATAAGTGGGAGAACTAAACATAAATTTCAATGCATTTAGCCCTTTTTACACACTTCGATTGAGCTACAGCGCTGCCTCCCTGCATCTACAGTGGTATAATATAAGACCATCACTGCTCCATTATGTCTTATTTTATGTAAATAAACTCACAGACAGGTCAGCGGACAAGTCTAAAGTCACCTTTTGTTCTCAAACATGTCCCATTATTTCCTTTACAGTCCATAACAAGTTCCTTTTTTCATAGTTAAGTCATCCAAATGGGAATTCAGCTGTCCCTTGTTACAGACTACAAAATTTCAAAATGACACAAAACAGTTTGAATACAAAATAGTGGAATTTCAAATTGTGATAAAAGGATGTGATTAATCACTGTTAACTACAGAAATTCTGAGATTAATTGCAATTGAAAATTTGGATTATATGACTCTCATTCTACATGTTTGGATAACAGAGAAATGAGCAGTGTTTTCAGCGTTTTCAGCTCCATCATGATGTACTCAAAGAGATAGTGAGACTGACAGCAGGATAGTAAACCCCCCTGACAGAGTCTAGTCTAATCGTTTTTCTCCCATTTTTGCCAGCTCCTTATAGAGCAGACTTCCGTGTTTTGTTTTGCAGTCCTGCTGAGCAGTCGCGTTGAACGCTAAAAGTGATGTCATTGCAAACCCCTATTGTTGTGTGTAGCACCACCTTTTTGGGACGGAAAGGTAAGATTGGTACTCCTAAGCAGGGATGCCAAAAAAGTGGGACGGTGTGGTTTGTTTTTTGGGACCCTTTCCAACTTTTGATATATGGAAATGCGAAAGAAATGTGTGCCGTGAACCAGACCACTAGGTAGAAATGACCTATTAAGATGGTGGTGATAATGAGATGCAGGATGAGATGAAGATTAGACCTCTGTGGAGCTGGATATTAACAATGATGGATTGGGAGTGATTAGGTTGGAGCAAAGTCATAGCAATTGCACTGTAATGGCAACGAACTGTAAAAGAGAGGATTTTAACATATGACAGCAGCAGGATGCTTGGTCAAAAGACGTCTGGTGGAGGCTGGTTGGTTTGGCATGTAAGTGAGCAGACACCCATAATCAGCTGATTACCAAAGCAGGAAGACAGAAAGAGTGGGAAAGAGGAAGAGGCATGAATGAGTAATGACAATGAATGGATGGGTATAAAACATTGCTGCTTGATCTTACACTAAACCTTATAATGTTTCCAAATTTTGCTTTAAATCAGACCAACTTAACTCAATGTCAGACTTATATTTCAATGTTTTTAACATTTATTCCTGTCTCTACTTTACAAGTACTGATACCTTTTCACTTTAGTTTAACACACAGACCCTAACAAATTCTGCAGTGTTGCTTACGAATATTACTTACATGCATTGGCACTGTAAATTAACAGATGAATTAATGTTCCTGATACTTTTACCAGAATGAAAACAGACTGTGCATGAGGAACTCGAAAAGAAAGCCTGTAAAGTGCTGACATAAGGAAGTCTTGGCTCTGATTTCAAGGCTGCGTTTCCTTTGTTACTAAGTGGAGATGTCTTAAAAGGAAGCCTTAAATAAACTTGCAGGAAGTCTGTCTCTGTAGAGCATTTAGATGTACAAGTGTATGTTTGTTTAACATCAACTAAAAGTCAGAGTTAAGAAAGTGGGTGGTTCTATTGACATCAGAGAAAACTATATACATATTTCAAGATACTAAATTTATCCTGTCCATATCTTGGTTGCATATCACAAATGAAATAGAAAGAATGTTTTTCTTCTTCCTGTGCATGCAATAATTGCCATTTACAGCAGGAATGTGTTCTGAAAATTAATCTATTGATGCTATTTTTTTTTCTGCTTTAGGAAGTTTGTCATCTCTCCTGCGCTCCAAATGGGGTCCTCTGAAAGACAATGAAGCCACCATCATCTTCTACACCAAACAGATCCTTGAGGGGCTGAAATATCTTCATGACCATCAGATTGTTCACAGAGACATCAAGGTAAACAAAGCAGCCTTAAATTCTGAGTAACAATACCAGTACTAGTAGTTGTAATTGGTTTATAGAATGATTAAATTAAAGCTTAGCAGTGTCTAAAAAACAATATAATCTGTTTCTGCTGCAGGGTGATAATGTCTTGATCAACACGTATAGTGGAGTGTTAAAGATCTCTGACTTTGGAACATCCAAACGATTAGCAGGAATCAACCCCTGCACTGAGACGTTTGCTGGTAAGATAAAAAAAAAAATGTTATTCTTTTATAACACACTTTGATACCATGACCCCCTGGTCAAAATGTAATGACAAAACTTTCATTTTTTTGGACATTTCTATAATGTTATTTTTCAATAGGAACACTCCAGTACATGGCTCCTGAGATCATAGACCAGGGACCTCGGGGTTATGGGAAGCCGGCTGATATCTGGTCTCTTGGGTGCACTATAATAGAAATGGCAACAGGCAAAACACCCTTCCACGAGCTGGGAAGTCCTCAAGCAGCCATGTTTAAGGTGAATAAGGAAACATTTCATTTACGATGATGTTAGTAAAAAAGAGAGCTTCAAATTTAGTTTATGAAGGTCTTTTGTGGAATGGTTGCAGTTTATCATCATAAAAGTCATTTCATTGTAATACTTGTTTGTTTTTGGAGTTAGAATTTCCAAATAACCAGTGAATAAGCTGCCATTAAATTTGGTCCACGCTTTACCAGTTGTAAATTTACCTGTGGCTTAGTGCCATTATTAGGTCAAAAATTTGATGTGTCGGGGCACAGATAGCCTAGCGATTAGGTTGTGACACATGTACGGAGGCTATAGTTCTCCAAGCGGGCTGCCTGGATTCAACTATGAGACGTTGTCTCTCTCTCAGTTCCAACTCTTAACTACTGTCCTCTCAAATAAAGGAGTAAAAGATCATAAATTCATCTTAGAAATGTAATTTTTCCAGTTAATTATTTAATCAAATACATGAAAAGTATAACCTTGCCAAGCAGATGTATATGCCCGTTTCTGTGTTTCTTACTGGTGTATCCATCTTGCAAAGCTCCCGTCTGAACCGCTTTGGCCCGAAAGTGACAGGACCAATCAGTGTCGGGCAGTACTTTCGGGCCCGGAGGAGTCGTGACGTAAGCAAGCAGTAACAAGAGACTGTTGCAGATAGACGTTAACCGTAGCAGAAGACATTAGCGTGGATGCTGCTAAAGCGTCAGTTTTATCAGAACTTGACAACATTTCTTTGTTAAAAAGAAGAACAAAGAACATCAGTGAGTTGTTTCCTTTTAAAAAAATGACAAAAGTCATGTATTGACATGTCTGCAGTCACCATGGTTCACGTTATGCAGTTCTATATGGATTTGATCCTCAGTAGCAGCTATGACGTCACGTGTTTTGTTGTTCTGATTGGCCCGTAAAGGTGTGACAGACAGAATCAAAGTCACTGCCCTTTCCCAAACACTATGTATGAGAGGTTTTCCAGATGGATATGTGAAACTAATCCATCTGGTGTGTCAGGTTATGAAAAGTAAACATTAGAATGTAAGCACTATCATTAAAAACAAATAGTCACTAATTAAGTTAGCCTAAAGCCAAGAGCACGTGTCTGAAGTTGAGTTCAAGTTTTAATTAATAGCTGATAGAGAAATATGGTGAGTGATACCCATCTTGTGAAGCGAAAGCATCTTTGAGTCATCCACACGAGTGTTTTTCAACTGGTCTATACTTAGGACCCACATCGCCATTTTAATGAGAAACCATGACCAAATGTCTTCCACTTTCAAGAACTCAGATTTATTTAATGAATTATGACGCAGTTTTGGAACCGTCACAGGACAAAAAAACATGTTTAAAAGACATGAATTAAATTTTGTTTTTTTGTCTAGGGCCCTGGTTCTCAACTGGTGGGTCAGGCCCCAAAGTGGGTCACAAAACCATTTCCAGGGGGTCACAGATGTATGCCTTGGGAGAAAAAGTAACAAATAGGCTATGGTGTACCTTCTGTGTTGAAGGAAACACCTCCATCTCTTTCTTCTGTTATTCCTTTTGTTTTGAGTCCATAATGCCTAATTGTTCAATTAAAACATTTGGTTAGAATTGAAATATTTAAGAAATTAGGCATGGGTGGACTGATATTGGTTTTTCAGGGCCAATATCAATACCAATTGATAATATAACCAATAACCATTATTGGATTTTTTGGAACCAATATGCATTTTTCATGACATATAAAACATGCTTTATGTGGCTAAAGTAAAAGTGCATGTTAAAAAATTTAGGGGGAAAAAAATTAGCACTAGCTGTGTCGACATGAGCAGCAGCACAGAGCAACAGTAGCAGGAGGAAACAGGAAGTGATGCCATACACTCCCTGTGTCAGTGCCATCCAGGCCTCAGTGATTGGCCAGTTGTTGTGTGACATCAAGCCAGGCAGATAGTGTTGTGGGCAGTGAATCCAAATTAGCACACCTTTGAATGAATTGATTTTAGCCCACAGTCAGTAAAATCAAATGCTGTCCCTTATAATCTGCCAAATGACAAATATCTGCAACAATAATTGTCAGGTCATCAATAAGTAGGTGGTGGAGGTCGTGATGCAAACCAGTTCAGAACCACTGATCCAGAGAACTCAAGAACATCACATCATCTCAGAAAAAGCAGCTGCTATCCTAAGATAACAAGATACATAAGGCCATATCTCAAAGAAACAACTAAAATGTACTTGTTATCACTGAGAACCAGAGTAGAATAAAATGTTTGGGTATGTAAGTGTGTAATGGCAACTTAGCCCACTTGATGGCACCATCATGGAGGAATGAAGAGCAACACGCCTCAGGTTGTGCTCTGGATGTCCTTGCATATTACCAGGAGCTTAGGAAAATAACATATTGTAAAAAAAAAAGTCCACACCGTTAGGGCAGAGTGAGGGGTGGATGTGGAGAGTAAGCACTGTATAAGGGTGCCCTGCCAGTGGATAGCAGGGTTGTCACAAGCCCCTGGTCATGCTGTGTGTGCCCCCAGGGCCCAAAATCACCAGCAGTTTCTGGGCGTATCACAAGGGATGAAGAGGCATGGATATAAAAAATGCCATCGAGCTTGACCTTGGCTGCTGAGGGATACACGTGTCAATATGTGTTAACTATCCTTTACTGAAAACAGCTTTGTGACCCACTTTGGGTCCTAACTCACCTAACCACCGATCAAGACCAGACTTTTGTTGATGTGATCTGTTTTCAGATTTTTTTTTAAGCTTTATTTATGCTTCAACTGAAATGATAGGAGAGGTGATAAAGTAACCAGGATGAGAGAGTGGGAAGTGGCTTCGAGGACAACAGCCTCTCTACAAGGGGGCATGCTATAACAGCCAGGCTTGCCTATGATGTGATCTTTAACACACAAAATCTTCAAGTAAAGTTGATTAAATCCAAATATGCAACGTCCTTTTAACTGTAAATGAGATGATGTTTTCAAATCTCATTAATGTTGATATGATCCCTGCAAGGTGGGCATGTTTAAGATCCACCCAAAGGTCCCAGAGTGCATGTCGGATGAGGCAAAGGGCTTCATCATGAACTGTTTTGAGCCAGACCCTGACAATAGAGCCACAGCTGCTGAGCTACTCAGTGACACCTTCCTCAGGTCATCTCCCAGGAAGAAGGCAAAGGCTCAGCAGGAATCAGAGTCTTCTTCAGGTCTGAACACGACACTTTTACACTTTACCTCATACTGCATGGATTTTTTCCTTAACTCCAGTCTCGCTGTTTTTTTTTTTGCAGCTGACTATCAGCGCAGCCTATCTGTACCTATCTCCATCCTTGTGGAGGACACGGATTCGTACTCTGGATCCATCGACCTGTCTTGTTCTCTGGACCTCAGGAGGCCACAGTCAGCTCGATTTGCAGATGAAATCTCAGAGAGCCCATCAAGTGCCAGCAGCTTCCTGTCGTGAGTTTAATTATTGCTCAGTAGGCGAAAAAAGATGTTTAATGTCTGTACCCTGTCGATTACAGGATTTTACGTCAGGGGCAAACCACACTGAGGTTTCCTGTGTAGGCATAAAAATAGGGCATAATGCCACTCTTTTTGGGGGCAAGTCTACTTTTAACATATGAACTAACTGAAAATACAAATGAATCACTGATAAGTCTTCTTATCGACTTGATCTTGTGTGAATGATCTTTTTATTTCCTCCCATAATCCAGAATACCAGAAGACTCTCCATCAGAAATGAGCAGTCCAGCCACGACAGAAGAGAGCATTGGTCTGTTTATGCTGAGAAAGGACAGTGAGAGGAGAGCCACCCTGCACCGAGTCCTCTCTGACTACATCAGTCTGGTGGTTTTTAATATACAGGACTCTGTGCCTCAGGTGGG
Source organism: Cheilinus undulatus (assembly GCF_018320785.1). NCBI lineage: Eukaryota > Metazoa > Chordata > Actinopteri > Labriformes > Labridae > Cheilinus > Cheilinus undulatus. The sequence continues at coordinate 37,518,078 of NC_054872.1, read as the reverse complement.
TGAGGAAAAGTCACCAAAACACAAGTTTTAACACTGCGGAATCTAATTTTAACATATGAACTTAGTCAGCACGGCATAGTTAAAACTTTTAAATTAAAAAATGGAAAGGAGAAGGCACCATGAATATTTAGCTAATAACCAAAGCTTGTCTGCAGTCTTTGTTTTTGATTTGATTTTAAATTTGTCTTAAAAAGATCAACTTTAAAAAACTGCTATGGTCAGCTCAGACTACAAGTTGTAGGATGACTCTGAGTTTCTCTGAGCTGAATTGGTATATCACTGATAAGATGTCTAAGATTCTAAGTGGTTGTCAAGGAAAGTTTTAGTTGATAGAAGATATTATCTATGGACTGCTGTTTTCACACATACACAAAACTTATGATAACTATACAAAATTATCAGGGTGAGCTGCATTTGTGAATGCAAATGGTCCAATATTTCACTTGACTCACCCTGACTTTTCTTTGTGTGTCTATTAAAATGAAGTCAGAGTGAGCTGATGTGTGAAAACAAAAGGAAATGCATGAGGGGAAATTTCACTGCAAGTTTGTGGTTAAGGACGATGATGTTTATGTCACAAAACCAGTTCAGTCTTGCCAGTTCAATCATGTTGTCTTTCTCAGTTCTATACTGTACTGAAAATACATCCAGTTACCATCCATCCATAAATCTTCTTTTACTTATCTGGGCTTGGGTCACTGTAGCAGCAGGCAAAGTAAGTCAAACCAGACATCTATCTCCCAAGCAACATTTTCCAGTTCCTCCTGAGGGATTCTGAGGCATTCCCAGGCCAGATGGGATATACAATCCTTGTAGTGAGTTCTCGGTCTGCCCCGGGGTCTCCTCCCAGTTGAATGTGCCCTGAAGACCTCCTTAGGGAGATGACCAGGAGGCATCCTGATCAGCTTGCTCCTTTGAAGGAATAGCAGCTCTGCTTTGAGATCCCCCTGGATGTCTGAGCTCCTCACCTTATTTCTAAGATTGAGCCCAGACACCCTACTAAGGAATTTCATTTTGATAGCTTGAACCCATGACGTCATTCTTTTGGTCATTACCCAGAGTTCATGAGCATAGGTGAGGGTTGGACTATAGATCAACCAGTTAATCAAATGCTTCGCCTTCCGGCTCAGCAGGGGCACCCCCCTGGAGCCAAAACTGGAGGAATAGCCCAACAGCGAATGCCTAGTGGTCGGGCCTCGCTGCCTGAAAATGCAACATGGTGCCGCCACCCTGTGGGCCCACCACCTGCAGGGATAGGTATGAGAGTCGGGTGCATTGGAGGCGGGGCTGCAGGCAAGGGCGGTGGCATACTGATCCCCGGCAGCATACACTATTAGATCTTGTCTTTGTTTGTTTACCTGGGCTTCGCCCATAACACTACACGTAAACTTAAAGGTTAAAATATGACTTGAATTTTACTCAAATGCAGTACATTTGACAAAAAAGGCATTCTTATCTCAAGATTAAAAGTAAAACTGCCTTTAAGAAAGCTGCCAGAACCAACACTGGTTGGAAGTTCTAGTTCAAATCATGTCTTGGCCTCCTGTGCCCCCTCACTTTGAAGGGCATGTGTGAACATCAACCGAGGAAGATTTCAGAGGACTCACCTGAAATTCTCTAGAGTATTCTACTTTGAAGTAACAAAAATTGCCCAGACATGTAGCCACACAAAATAAGAGCTGGAGTCATTAGTGAGTCAAGTTTTACATTAAAGTTGCCTTTCAAGAATACAGTTTTCAGCCGTGGGGTAATTTTGACATTTTATGAAACCTTGTATGACATTTGTTCCAACTTTGAAGGTGTTGTGTCTTGTACATGACAGCTTTTCCTCTCAAACTCACAGCTGAAAATGTTTAGGCTCTGATGCTTTCATTTTATGACAGACATTTGTGAAATGTAAGACTGTGTGTGAATTTTTGAGGTAATAGTCGAGTCTTGTGTTACTCTTACACTGATTGATTCAAAGGTTTTAATCTTGTTAGATTTCATAAGGTGTTTTGTGAGAAGAATCATTCTGAAAAATGTTGTATGCCTTTGAAACTCGGAAAAAAATGACTGACTATCCAAAAAGAGTGTTGTTACAAGCTAAATATTACTTCCATGATGAAGCAATATGTTTCATTATATATAATTCTTTTAATATCCTAAAAGCATGCTGAGAGCTCACCGCTGACTGCAGACCACATCTCTGAGCTCATCAAATGTTTGAGAGACAACATCCGCTCCCCGGACAGGAAGCAGCTAACCAGCAGCCTGCTGGACCTCCGAGCTAAACTGATCTCTGGTGCAGTACCAATGAGCAGTCTGCAGGTGGTGCTGTTCAGCTTCCAAGATGCAGTGAGTTAATTCAGAATCAAGTTCAACACTCATATTTTAATTTCAGTTACACAACTGTCAGCTATTGTCTAAGGCTTTTGGATGAAATGGTGAATGGTTTGCTTCTCTTGTAGGTAAAGAAGGTGTTGAGGCAGCAGCAGGTGAAACCTCACTGGATGTTTGCTCTAGACAATCTGCTGAGGCAGGCGGTGCAGGACGCCCTCACAGTGCTCCTACCAGGTACGACTTTATTTTTTCTCTCAAAAGTCAATAGTTTCAAAAACTATTCTTGGACCAGTGTGTTTTTGTGCCTTTTTGCATCTTTGTGTAATATTTTATTCTACCTTTGTACTTATTGTATCCATTTTTTCTCTCCTTTTGTTTATTTATGAACTGTCTACACTTAATCCATCCTCCGCCTCCTCCCCTGCCCCCCAGAGCTCAAAATCCAGCTGCAGTCCTCATTTGAGATTGAGGACAGCACTCCTGAGGAGCAGTCTGCTGACCTAGACACTCCTGTGGCTCTTGTTCCTGACCAGCAGGTGGCACCAGCAGACTCCCAGTCAACAGCCAGCATTCATGAGTTTCTGCCCACAGACAGCCCCAACTCCCCTACAGACCTGGTCCTTAGCTCCAGCTGTCCCCTCAGTGAGAAACTGAGAGACCTGCGACTAGAGACAAGACGGTAGATTTATCCTTTATCATGGAGCTTCATTATCTTAGTATAGTTATCATTTTTATGGTTTTAATATCAACGTAAGGATTTTGTTAAAAGCAACAGCTCCAGCATTCTCACATCTAAATATAAACTCTTATCGTTGTTGTCTTGCTGCTCCAGCTTCTCTATCAGGCAGTAAACACGATGGTTAATGAGAATTTTGAGTTGCTACTTTCTGCTGAGTAATGAAGGCTTTTTTGTGCTGCAGACTGCTGAGTCAGCTGAATGAGAAGGAGAGAGAGTATCAGGAGCTGCTGAGGAACTCTGTGCAGAGGACACAGGAACAGATAGATGCTCTGAGGAAAGAAGCTGTCGCTGAAGGTGATGTTTGTTACATTTTTGCTGATGGTATAAAAACTTCAGATTCAGAGTGAGAAATAATGTATTAATACCAGAGGAAAAATTTGGGTTTTTTCAGTTGCCCTTATAAAAAATACAGCAAAAGGTAGAAATAAAAAAGATAGGAGTCAAGATATGCTGAAGAGCAGATGCATTTTTATTACCCAAACCTTACATCAGCCTTGAACAGTCCAAATAAACTAAATTTAGTCCATGCCTTTGTATAAATAGCAACATGTTGTGTATTGTTGCTGAATTTTAATGGGACATATCCTCTTTCTGTGGTTTATCCAGGCTGCTTTGTCCTGAAAAACATAAAAGGTGATATTTCTACTGAAAAAGGCTGCAGTTGTAGACAAAACTAAAATCAGATCAAACTGTTTGTGATTTTGCAATGCAACAGCTGTAAGTAGAAGAACAAGAAAGGATCTCACATGGAAAATCCAATTGACTGAACACAGTGTACAATAAATCTTAGTATTAGCAATAATACTATATAAAAAAGATGGATTAACAAAGGAAGAAACAATTAAGATGATTGATTGTTAGGTGAAATTACTATTGAGGTCCAGTTTAGAGGGCACAGTGCAGCACAATGCTGATGTGGAACCATAGAAAATATTGGACAAAGTCTTTGTGACAGCCATTTGGTTACTAAAGGGGGATTCTGAAGGCAATCCACTGTGGTCACCACAATAGAAAACACTGTCAGGAGGCTTAGGGCTCATCTAAGCTTCTCTTCTTGGTCTGTTTATTGTCTGATCTTTGTTGGTTTGAGGCACACAGCTACAACGTGCTGGCTTTTACTCATGTCAGCCATGCCCCTAGTTATTCCTTAACTTTGTCCTTCTTAAAATCAAAATGTGGGAGGTTTTTTTTGTATATATAATCTTTTGAACCTAACTGTAAACATGTTTATTTTTGCTGAAAAAATTAAGAGTGGTCTGGCTGCAGACTGTAAATCTCTGACGGCCACTCTAACAGACTGCTCATCTGAGACATCATATCTCAGAAAGGAAATGCTTTGATTTGTCAGTACAATGTTTTTTTCAGTTTTACATTATATACATATATTTTTTAGTTAAAATTCAATCATAAACAAGTTCTGGCAGTTATATTCTGCACTGCAAACAATACTCACTAAGAAACATTTCAGAAATAAGATAAGCTTTCGCTAAAGCTAACATATCTACACATTTAATGTTAATTCATAATCCAATATAGCTGAGTTAGCTTTAGTTAACATAGCTATGCAGATTACGTAGATTCGTAACTTGCATGGCTGCTTTGTGAGCTTAGCTTTAGCTCTGTTAGCTATGTAGCTCTGTTAGCTATGTAACTTATGTAGCTTAGTAAACTATGCTGGCTGCAATGGAATGTTTTCATGGAGGATGAGCTTCTTTCCTGTAAGCAGATGATTTACTCAGCTTTACTTGTGTGTGTATTAAACTCTCAGTGTTTCCAAATCCAGCCTCTGGTGGGCACTTGCGGAACTGCAGCTTTTTGCGTGCGCATTTGGCTTGGTTAGGTTCATGTTACTTTAAGAGTATTGGTTTTGCAGCCAGCAAGACTGTAGCATCACAAATACCTAAACACATGTAATCAACGGTTTAGAGAAGATAACTATTTCAAAATACTAAACCGTGATAAATAAATTAATAGAAATGCAAAATGTGATCAAAGAAAAACATGTAGTGCTTGAGGTTCCAACAGTTAGGATTTAAAGAGACATTTTAACCAATAAAATCATAAAACATCAAATAAATACTCTTGCCTGTATCTGCATGTGCATGCTCCCATGCCAGATAAAACAATTACTCAGGAGTATTTACTACTTGAAAATGTTATAAACTTTTTTCATTAAACTTTAAAGAAAACTAAAGTCAATAGATCTGTTCTGTATATCTGAAGGCAATGACGAATATCTCAAGGAATAAGTCAACATCTTAGATTTGGTAAGAGCTCAGCCTGTTGTCTGATGATATACCACACAAGCTGCAGCATGACCCCTATTGCGTTAAGGGACCCAACCCTCTTTGGGTTTATCAGTACACTAAGTGATTCTCATCACTGTTTCTTAACACTCGTACCAGTTAATCCTCACCACGCCTCAGCTTCAGGCGCTGGATTTCTGCCTGACTGGTTTGTGTTGGAGGCGTAGACCGTCGAATCATCAGCTGTATTGTTAAACTTGACTTGTGGGTTTGGAAAATGATTATGAAGTGTGCCTGCAGTGACATGACAACACCAGAAGACATCTGACTAATCGGGCGATATCTCTGTGTTTTATAGATGCAGAACTTTCTGTACAGAAAAGCTCTAACCCAGAAGTGAAGGCTTTGGTGCGCTGGCTCAAGTCTGTCCCTGTAGATCAAGACACTATTGAAAAGGTAAACAACCACAACTCTGCCGTATTTATTTGTTCTCCACCTGTGAGCTTGGTTGGTATTACTCATACACCCGATTTTAATCTACCTCTGTGTGTAGTTGCTCACTCATGGGTTCACCTTGGACTGTCTCCTCCACATGGCTTCCAGGGATGATTTGATGTACTGTGGAATAAGGTGAGCCGCCGCCACACATCACACTCACACAGTCAGTCCATGTAGAAATAAAGGAAAGGATTACAGAGTAGAAAAAAAGGCAGGACAGCTTGTTATTTTGTGTTCCATTGGAGTTGATTCATGACTGTTTTTGTATCTGTTGATGTCACAGAGGGGGGATGCTTTGTCGAGTCTGGGTGGCCATCACAGCTCGCAGGAAGAAAAAGCTGAGCACACATGACGAGGACAGCGAGGACACTACGCTTTAACGGCTGCTGCTGATGTTGTGCATCAAAGGGCTTGTTTATTGACAGGCTGGTCCTGTGTCATATGAACGTAACTGACTTTAATGGAAAGCAGATCACATTTTGATTACCTTGCTGACCCTTGAATGTATTTTTTATAAAGATCAGTTCTTCCAATATGTGTCCCTGTAAAGTAGGAGAAGTTTCCTTTAAAGCTTATTCTTGCCAACATTTCTTCTCAAGGTTTCTCAGGGCTTTTTAAATTATGTCATCATTAAAAAAAACGCCTAGTTCCATATGGATTTCCTTACACAGATGTTAATGCAATTTTAACTGTGCCTTCTAATGGTGCTTGTACATGTTTTATTAAGAACTTGGCAGGATCTAAGTTCATAAGAGCAAACTGTATTTAAGATGACTGTCTTGCTATTCTGCAGGAATAAAAAGAACAAGTTTTACTTTATATCCTGTAAAACTTTGTTCAGATTTAGAAGAATTAAAAGGAACTTTAAATCTCCCAGACTGGTTTGTTATCTTCGTGCAGCAGTGTCTGTGTCTCTTTCTGTGTTTTTAAAGGGAGTGACGTAGGCTGGAAGAAGTGATGAAGCAGTGAGCTGTCTTTAAATTCCACACGTGTTCCCTCGTCTGTTTTCACACTGTTGACATCTCCGTAGAAACAGTGACATAAGTGGGCTTTGTATGTGTGTCTATTTTGTTGTGTAGCATTGCGTCTGTGTGGGTTGGGTTGCTGGCTCAGTTTAAGACTTCTAGGTGATGTGGTTTTTCTGATAAGTCATTTTTTGAGTCAGAGAGATAAGTGTTAGGGCTTGGGTTTGGGATTTAACACTCCAGAATTTGGGTTTCAGGAATATTAAATATGAAAATAAAAGAGAGGATAGAAAGGTCAGGAGCAGGGGAACATCGGGGGATAGAGCTGTCAGTGACAGTCTTTGAACAAGACTTTCCAGCATGTCACCATTGCCTGGTGATCTCAGTGACAATGTGAGATCAAAGGATGCTTGTTATTTTTATAAGCTCAACAGAGGCATGTTAAATACCATTACATATCACCTCCTTCAGTAAGGGATATGATTTCATTGGGAGACTGGGCTTGACTACGTAGACCATGGCATATTCCCACACATGCAGTACTTCCTTACAGATTTTTTTTTTTTTTTTTGGCATATTTGTCACATTTAAATGTTTCAGATTATCAAACAAATTTTAGAATTAGACAGAGATTACCAGAGTAAATACAAAACTGCAGGTTTTAAATGATGGTTTCATTTATTGAGGGGATAAAGTCATCCAAACCAATCTGGCCCAATGTGAAAATGTAATTGTCCCCTAAACCTAATAACTGTTTGTGTTGGCAACAACTGCAAGCAAGCTTTTGTGATAACTGGCATCTTCCACATTGCTGTGGAGGAGATCAAGCAGGAGAGACTTAATATGGGTTTAAAAATTATTTATTTCACAGATTTTGATGAGAGAGAAATGTGCGATGTCTTCAGCGATTAGACTCCATCATGACGACTTCATGTACTTGAAGGGGTAGTGAGGCCGACTGCAGGAATAGTATACCCCCCTTTATGGAGTCAAGGCACTGGTGGTTGTGTTGATGGGGGATGCAGGATCGGATGAGGAGTAGACTTCTGAAAAGCTGGGACCGCGACACTAATGAGTAGGTTTGGAGGGTGAGGATGAGAAGAGCAGAAGACCTGTGAGGAGCTGGACTAGATGCTAATGAACTGAATGGAGGTGGCTGGGGTGGAGGAGGGTTGCAGCATCCACACTGAAACAAGCTGACATGGAACAGGAGGGATGAGAGCTTGAAAATAAGACAGATCCATGATGATTGGTCAAACAAGGCTGTGGCAGAATCTGATTAGCTCACTACTTAAGAGAGTGTACGCCCATTATCAGCTGATCACAAGAAAGCAAGTATGAAAGAAGGGAGAGATATGAACAAGTGGTGAGTAAGGAATGAGCAGAAACAGTCGTCCTACTTGAACTTCCGCTGAGCTCCATGTAGACAACCATGTAAAGAACAAGTAAACAATAGCTGAAGTTCAAACCAGTCATTGCAATGGGAAGAAAGGGGATTTAAGTGACTTTGAACGTGCCATAGTTGATTTCTGCTGCAGCATTCGAATGGTGGGGTTAGAATTTAGTGTAACTAGCCAACCATGGCTTGTGAAGTGGTTGCCCTATGTGATTGCCTGAATAGAAAGATTAATGAGCAGCTGAGCAGGTGTACCTAATGAAGTGATAGGTGAGCGCTTGTAGATTAGTACATCAGTAAAGGCCGGACTATAGACCTTTGTGGATGTCTTAACTTCTTGCCCCTTATGTAATGTATGTTATGTTACACATGCCTCATCTTTAAAGCCGTCAAGCAGGTAATTAAAATCAGCTGCAGTGTGTTGCAGCCCATTTACACAGCTACTTAAAATCAAAACTGACAGCTTTTTACAGATTCATGACATCATTTTTTAATCCAGCATCATCAGATTTGAAAACAAACTTTGCACACTTATTTTTCAGGACTCACACAGTGAAGATCTCAGACTTTGATTTTCCTCTGCAAAGATCCTGAATGCTGAACAGATCTGAGGGTAGAAGATTAATAGATCAAGTCAGGCATCTTCCTCCTTTGTCCTTGGATGGTGTCAGGAGGGAAATTAATACCCAGATTTTATCGACAAAATTCAATTTAGCAGCATCCTGTCTCTTCCCTCCACTCCACGCTCCCTGCCCTCTGTTATTTCTGAAATAAATGAACCTTGTTATAAATAGAAACATTATTTGGTTATGAATGATTCTGCGCTCCCTGCTTTCAGCATTCCGTTGTTTGTTTCCTGTGTTATTCTGTATTTTAATGTTGAGTTTGTTTGGTTGTGGTTTTTGTGTATTTGTTACCAACATTTATGTGTTTAAAAATCAAATCTAAGACAAGTATTGCAAATAAGCTTTGACTACAAGTGCTGTGATCTGTGGCAATAGATTTCTTGCTTCTACTTATTCCTATCCACATAGACATTAAATATCCTGTAATTCAACTGTCCACCTGTGGTAAATTAAATTGATTGGACATGATGTGGAATGGAACACACCTCTCTGTAAAAAGCCTCACAGCTGGCTGCATATCAGTGCAAAAATCAAGCCATGAGGTCACAGGGACTGCCTGCAGAGCTCAGAGATGGGATTGTTGCAAGCATGGATCTGTGGAAGAATACAAACAAAATCTGCTGCACTGAAGGTGCAAGAGCACAGTGGCCTCAATAATTCTGAAATGGATGTTTGGCACAACCAGGACTCATCCAAGAGCTGGTTGCCTGGCCAAACTGAGAGATTAGGTGAGAAGGGTGGAGATGGGACAAAGTTCCAGAAGAGCAACCATCACTGCAGCCCTCTACCAATCTGGGCTTTATGGCAGAGTGGTTGGATGAAAGCTTCTCCTCGGTGCAAAACACATGAAAGCCTGCTTGGAGTTCACCAAAAAAGCACTTGAAGGACTCTCAGACTGCTCTGATGAAACCAAGGTTGAACTGTTTGGCCTCTATTCTAAATGTTATGTCTGGAGGAACCAGACACCACCTATCACCTGCCCAGTGTCATCCCAACAGTAAGGCATGGTGGTGGCAGCATCATGCTGGGGGTGTTTCAGTGTAAGGGACTGGGAGACCGGTCAGGGTTGATGGAAAGCTGAATGGAGCACATTACATAGATCTCCTCAATGAAGAGTAGTGCTAAGGACCTCAAACTGGGCCGAAGATCTTCCAACATGATAGAGACCACAACACAGGAGCGGCTTCGGGACAACTCTGTGAATGTTGTAGAGTGGCCCAGCCAGAGCCCTTACTTGAACACTTATCAAAATCTCTGGGGAGACCTGAAAATGGCTGTCCATCCACTGACTGAGCTTGGGAGGATTTGCAAAGAAAAATGGCAGAAAATCCCCCAATCTAGGTGTGCAAAGCTTGTTGCAACATATTCAAAAAGACTTAAGGCTGTAATAACTGCCAAAGGTGCTTTAACTAAGCACTAATGGGTCTGACTGCTTATGTCACTGTGATATTTCAGTTTCTTCTTTTTAAATTTGTAAAAATGAATGCACTGTATATTTATAGAGCTGTGCTTCCTCCCATATGTCACTAAACATTACGTGCTTGTAGGCAGCTTTTTAATTTCACAATCTACTTCCTCCTCCCTGTTAAAAATGCAAATAAGTAAGTTCATCTGTGGTGCAGTTATGCCAATATGCAAACCCTGGAGCCACATATCTCACTATTGCACATGGTCATAGCTTCCTTGTATGCTTTTTTCCCACGTAACCTTAAAATATTTAAATTCACTCACGAATAAAGGCATAAATCTCTTAAAATATTTTGACAACACACATATAATTAGGCATAAAGGAGCTGTTGGGGTGTTTGACAAACATATGCTAATGTGTTACACTGCCTGTGCCTCATGTTGCCTCACAACCACAGCGCATGCAGCAGCTGTCACCTCCAACTCATTTCCTGTTGCAGATAATTGAATGTAATGTAAGTGCAGCCCCCTGAGTCTCCCTCATTCTAACAAGCTTTAAACCTCAATAGCATTAGTGTTGTCCGGCTAATAGGATGCTAACTGCTAGCTTTTATCTGACAATTGTGTTCAAAGTCAGCTGGCGCACACAGGAAAATGAAATCTGTTTACAATAAAGGGAGCCAAGGGAGGAGTGTTTTCTCATTGTTTATACTGATCTCACTTTTGTTCTCAAGTTTGCACAAATCATATTATGATTTTTTTTTTGGTTCAAATTCTCTAGTTTTCTGCAAATATCCAAAGAACTCTGGGGATCTACGGGGATTTGTATTGTCTTAATGGTTCTCCTTTTCAACACTACTGTAAATCCCTCCATCTCTGCTCTGTCTGAGGGCGGAGCTAAACCACTGATAGGCAAATAATGAGGGCTGCTGTCTGGGGGGATTTTGGCTGGCTCTTGGGGGGATTGAGGACGCTGCACTGAGAGGCCCAGAACCCTTTGTGGGATTACAGAGCTCCCGTAGGACAGGTCACCCCCTCTCACTGTCCTGGACTCAACTTGGAAGCTAAATTTGTGCATTTTCTGCAGGCTTTGATTAAAAATGCAGCAGAATGAATCACATGTTTTTTTTCTGCTTGGAAGGGTGAATCATGTTGGTCTTGCATGCAAGAGAGCTTGTTAATTACAGATTCCTCATTTGTTTTATTATGTATTTCTAACTATGAAGATTTCTAACAAGCTGCTGTGCTGCTATTACTGCACATGCAGGCCTGCAGGTGTTCACATATGATCACATATTCCTGTACAGTATGGGAAATTATCCTCATTATTTCCTTGCACGCCTCTCTGTGTTACAGAGCAGTTTCATCCTGCAACGTGATCAAAGGACAGCAGGTTACAAGCACATGCTTAACATTGTTGTCACTCCCCTGGCAGTCAACAAAACGTTGCTGTGTTGGAATTTGGACTTGTGTATAAATAGCATCATTACATTTTTGATTACCCCACAAAGAGAGGAGACTTTTTGGTATTTGGTTGCATAATAAATCTTATCATGAGCCACAGATTTGTCTTTTGCCACACACTCTATGCAGCTGTTAATCTCTGCCATCTTCCTCTGAAGGAATTTTCTTATCTTCATGACCCTCAGGAGGAGGAAGAAATCATCCTTTAAGAAATGAAAGGGAAGCCAATAGTGCCATGTTATCTCCTTTTCCACTCCAGCTTATTTCAGAGAAGAATAGCGGATAAGAAGCCTCTGGTGTTACAGCCAGGCAGACAAAACACTGACTCACTGATGGACAGTTATGATGGTTACAGTAGAAGAGAAATATTCCCTCAGCAGCTCTGAGGCATATACTGTAAGATTAATCCTGGCTGTAATCCAGAGCAAAGGGGGGTTGAATTAAAACAACTAATCGTTCTGTATGTGCGTGCATTCACGTGTGTGAGTGTGAGGATGTCAAAGCTTCTCTGGGGTTTGACCTCAAGACCTTTAACCCTTTGTTTATCTGTTTGTTTCACTCTGAAGGCAGATCGCCCTGAGACAATGAATCAATGTCATCAATGATTTCTGTCACAGACTGACTTGTGACCTTCTTTTAATAAGGCCTTTTACAAAAGGGACAAAGGAAGATCATCAATTAGCACACATCTAAAAACAGAAAACACTGCATTATCACACATATTGAACAAATATTAAATATATTCTTTTTTTTTTTTTGGTTATTCTTTTGTTTCCTTAAAAAATATCAGAATGCACCATACCAAACTTGTATGCTCTGTTCTGTTTCAGTTCATTTTGTTTAGTTAAGAGCTGTATCTAAATAAGGATGGGATTGGTTCATATTGTTTCATAGAATACTATTTTGTTTCAAATTATATAGATTTGATTCATATTCTGCTATATTGTCTCATATGTAGTATTGAAACATACAGCATGTTATTTCCTGTTGTACTGTTTTGCATCTTATCATATATATTGCACTGATTAATGTTATTGTACATATACATATTGTACTTATCGTTTCAAACTGCAATGGATCAAATCATACTGAATATATCATATCGAGTAAAATCAATTCGTATCAAATCATATGTCCTGTGTAACGTATATATCTTATCAAACCATATTATATCAAACCTAATAGTATCGTCATATCCAATCATATCAGATTGTCATATAAAATCATATTGTATCAAACCATATCAAATCGTATGGTGTGGTATCGTGTTGTATGGCATTGCATTACATCAAATCGAATTGAATCATATTGTAACCTATCAAATCACATCCTATGTAGCTATTCTATCCAGTCGTATCAAGTCATATTATATGTATCATACCGATTTAAATAATATTGTATTGCATCGAATCGTATCGAATAAAACCCAGTTGTATCATATGGAATTGTGTTGTATTGAATGATATTGTAACATATCATATATTGTGCCATATCATATCCTGTTCTAAGTATTTAGGGTTTTCAAAAGATGATTCATCCTGATTAATCTCAGGATTTTTGTTATAACCACGATTAATTCAATTCAATTTCAATTTTATTCAATACAAATAGCTTTACTGACATGGAGATCAGTTGGTTTCATTGTCAAAGCTATTTATCATAAAAATAATAGAAAAAAAGTATGAACTGTAGATTAGGGTTCAAAAAAAAGTAGAAATTTAATTTTACAAGTAAACAATATATTTATATGTACAAAGTCCATTTTATGGTGGTGGTGTGGAGTTCGAGGATCTTCTTCGGTCACTTCAGCTCATGTTATGTGCTGCAACATTTGCACAGAGTTGACCTTCACCCAGCAGATATGGAAGCTTCTTTATATCGTTCACGCTGGTGAACTGTTTTTGTTTTCTGGTGAAAAGCTAAAAGAGCTTGACGCTGATTAATCATACCTTATTCATCACATTTGAAAATTCCCTTGTTTTACATTTCAATTGTTATGATATTTAGGATTTTTCTACAGTTCTTAACCTAAGAGTTGTTGACTTCCTTTTAGGATACAGACCTATTTTTATTGATATATTGAAGCTATGACATCAACAGAACCACTGAAGAACACACTTGCTATGGATGGAAAAGAAAATAGGGGGAATGTGAAAAGGTTATAAATTTATATTAATCGGTGCAGATGACTTTTGACGTGTCCACTAAGCTGTCTGTGAGGTTTTTTTAAAGTAAAATAAGACATTAAGGAGCAGCAGTGGACTTATGTCACATGACTATGGCTACAGGGAGAGGCTACAGTGGCTTAATTAAGTAGTGCTGAAAGAGACAATAACTCATGCAATTATTGTGATTAAAAAGTTAAGTGTGCTAATTGTGGATTGTAGTTTATCACAATTAATGTGATTAATCTTGACAGCCCTAATTTTGTTTCATTGTTTCAGGGCTTAGCCCTAAAGTTTGTTCATTTTGCATTAAGGGAAAATCCCTTAAACACCCACTGCATTTAAATTTGCGTTTGCTAACTTGATATATAAACGTGTTTAACTTGCCAGACCTTAGCCTACTGATGATGTTGATATGGTAATGTTAGCATTTGGCATCCACAGAACTACCTTGCTCTGCAGCTATGGCTCTCTACTTTGTTTTGGACCTTCTTTACATCCTGTCTCCTTCACTGTAGCTTTTTTGTCCTTTTGAGGTACAGCACAACACTAAACTAAGCTGACCAGTTTGCTCCAGAGTTACCCCTCATTTTGACTGAGCTGCTGGTGCTTTCTTTGTTGGTCAGTTTAACCTCGCTGAAACTTTGGCCGTTGTAATGAAGGTTTTCCTCCTTACAAACAGAACCAGAGGTCAAACCAAGGCACTCCCACCCTCTCATTCACGTTTTTCCTCCCCTCTGCTCTCTTCCTCCGTCTCTCTCTCCTCTCTCTCTCCTCATTGTTGGTTGTCATGGAAATGAAACCATGGGGAGGGGGGACTTCTATTATTGAGGCAGTTGTGGAATCGGTAGTGGGCTGGGAGTCGGGTATAGTGAAATGGAGCGATTCATGCACTCATAAACAGAGAGTGCGGTGGAGCAGAAGGGAGGTGGAGGGGCTGTGGGGTCGAGGGACAGAGTAACAAGGAAAAGGAGAATAGAGAGGGGCCCTGGGGGTGAGCGGAGAGAGAGAGGAGCCAACTCCACGTGTTTTGGCCCTGCTGCTAACTGATAGCACGTTTTAGACCATTACGTCATGGTCTGCCGGGCTCTGTGCTGTTTGAGACATACTGCTGTGGAATCACATTCCTCATGGAAGACGACGTAATGAGCCCGGGGTGATACCACCTGTTGTTGGAGAGAACAGAGAGACTGGCCAAGGAGGAGCAGTGCATTAGCATTTATGAGTAGTGGTGGGCTGTGCTAACTACAGGATAACATATGGAAAAGACAGTTTAAAGAGATTTAACGTGAAAATACAAGCCAAAATGACTGGTATGAGTATTTACATAACCTTAAAAGCAGAAATCGCTGGTGGAGCCTGCTATCCAGCTTCCCTGCAGTATCCTGAGACCAACTTACATGAAACATCTGTGAAGATAGGTTCCCCCTTTAAAACCCCAGTGATACTGACTCTTGTTTCCCACTGGTCTACACTGCTAGCTTTTGGTGCCAAATTAAGGGGTTTAAATAGGTTTAAGGAACCTCTTCATAGGTTGCTTACCCTTTGATCAAGGCACAAGCATCTAGTCTTGTTTCCAGGGCCATTCATAAAGGGAAGGCTTTCAGTAGCCCGGAGGCTGATAAAATAGAGTTTAGATCAAGCCCAGAATTTCCAGGCCAGCCCTGCTTGAGCCTGTGCAACATTCATGAGCCTGTCCTGGACCATCCAATCAACTGTATTTATGGACCCAAGCCTGATTTAAACATGACATTTAAGTTGACTTTTATAATTAACAACTTAAACTATAATTCTGAACAGTTTAATATCAGAAGTCTGTTCAGGTGAGATCATAATGAGTGCAACACAGAAGCCTGAATTTAACACACGAAATTAACAAATCTGAATGTTTTGACATGACTTCATGGTTGAAAGCTTTAAAATAAACAGATGTTATTAAAATCTACCAAGATAAAGTTAGTAAGATGGGACTATTAATTTCAAAATGAAGTGATAAAAACAGATTGTTGCATAATTTATAATTTATTTGACTCCAGCTGACACGCATGACCAAGTGAAATGGTTTATTAATTTTCAAATAAAGATAAAAACATTTCTTTTAAAAGGTGGGAAGGTACACTTTCACTGTGAGATGTTACAACCGATGTAAAATGGCAAAAAATTGATTCCACCATTAAACTTTTGAATTTATTTAAAAAATATATGTGCACACTTTCTAACTAGAACAAAAGTCAACACATTTGTTGAAGATATGCTGGTTTAATTTGAAATTAGTTGCAAATGTTAGGTGGCACAACCACTGCTTCAAGTTGTGAAACTGCAAAGAGGGTCACTGTATGACATAAATAATACTAGTGAAAGCTCTAGAAATATTTACCTTACTTCTAAATAAGTAAAGGAGGTATCACATATTTCTTTTAAATTGATTAATTGCAGTTTTGCAAGGTGAGCCAGTGCGATTATAATTTCATGTGGTACAACCAAGGTAAGACTGCTAGATATTATTTTACCATAAATTCTTCATTTTATTTTAAAATACATGTGTCCACTTTATAACAAGACCACAATATGTGCCTTTAGTATTTGCGGGTTTAATTTGAAATTAGCTGCAAACCCTACAACAGATTATTAACTGCAGTATTTGCACCACTGCATGATTTCACCAAGTGCTTGTAAAGTAGAATAGTGGCAGCACTTTTAAACAGCTTTTCTCCTTTTTCATGTCAAAAAACATGCAATTAAAGAAAATGGTGGTATAATGTTTAGTAAATAAATGTATAGTAATGCTGCTATGTCTGACAGAATGTCTTTGACTCCCCTCTCGCTTAATCCAGCCTAGGACCGGGGCAGAGAGGGGGTCCTGGCCCAGCCCGGTTCTGCACAACAAGCCAGTCCACATTGGGCAGGTCTCAGGCTCAGTCAGAGAATGTAACCTCTATAGCAGAGACATATTCCATCCCTGAACTAAGGAATGATAACAAAATCTTATTTTAATTCTAAATTATCGCCATTACTTATTGAAGAAAAAAAAAAAAGAAAGAAATTTTTGCTGTCTTTTCCTGTTTTTCTGATGATAACAGTGTGGGCAGGCTTGCCTTTGAGGCCAACAGTTTTGGACAGTGTGTAGCAATGCCAGAATTTATGACTTTTTTTTTTAAATCCAGCTGCAAAAGCCGAGCAAAGCAGACCTACAGTAGGTGTGAAATATTAGCCAGGAAACTAGCACTTACATTACAGACCCTATATGTATGCACTGATTTTATTAAATGTCATTGAGTAGGGGCCATTTATCAGGCTATTCAGGGTCCTGCTGTTTCAGTGGCTGGGTACTGTTGTTTAACATTTCCTTTTGCTTCAGTGAGGCCTCTTGAAATATGAAAGGCATCCCAGATGCTGTCACCAGGTCATTTGTTGTATTATGGACTATAACCGCTGACCAAAAAGAGGTTAAAGCCAGTGGAAGTGCCTTAAACCATACTACTGCAGTAAATAGTTTTTCTAATTAAAGTTTGGTCTCATTTTATGAATTTAAAGTCTAATTCAATACAGATTGATGTTCATTATATACATTTTTGTCCTATTTTGGGTAGATAAGGGCTATGTACTTAGCTGCATAGCAATATTTGATTAAAGTCTCCCCCACTGCAGCCTGTTATCCTAGAAAGAGAGGCAGCAACATGCTCTTAAAACCACATCTGATGGACACTTATGCTTACAAAAAAATTTCATGCTGACTTCTAAAATGTCATACTAATGGTTTTAAAAGAGACTGTGCAGAAACAAAAGAGTGAGGTCATTATCCATAAAGACTACATGGGTCAAATATAAAAGAATGAGACATCCAATGTCAGATCAAACCCAGACCAGCCAGCTGAGACATCAAGCGCTTTTATTACTCTGAAATCTAGCCAATCTAGCCTAGCCCTGCCTTTAAACAATATATCCTCAGATCTCAGCATTCAGCACTTCACTTACTGTAAGGCATGCAAATGAAAGCACTCTTGGATGTTAAACTTACAATACACCCAGACCTCCCAACTGGAGTCGAAATCCCACATCACAATGAGAGGCAGACCAAATACAGATGATTCATACCAAACAGGACTCTTTTTCCCAGCACCCCAGAGGGATTCACAAAGAAACAGGGGACTCTCCCACACTCTATCTCTCCCCACCGCTCCGTCTGCGCTTTATACACACACTTTTCCAGTGTGACATGTGATGTAGTGTCTTATTAAATCACACAACAGCACACAAAAGACAACATGGTCGTAAATTATTTAGCCTGCATGCCCCCTATAGGTGCAGGTGATCTTTGACCCTGACGAATAAGGACAGTGATAAGGGACAAAAATGGTTTCAGAAAGCTGACAGCAAACTAAACAAGCCACCCAAATTAAACTGACAACATCATTTTAATGCCATGTGCAAAACTGACTTTGCTAAATGTCTTAGATTAAAGAAGTACTACTGAATGCATTTCCTCTGCAAATCCATCAGAGTTAATTAGTGTCACATTCACCCTTCCTTTCTGCTACCCCACCCATGCTGCTGCAGCGATACACTATTTACTAAAAGCAGACATAGTGTATTCAGTAGTCTATAATATAGGCTATGTGGATACTCTCTAGGGACATTCTGAACATTCCTGCTATTGTTGTTTCATTACTAGGCCAAGGGTTAGCCTTGCCATTCACACTGGCTGACCTCTCGGCTAACAGGCGGTGATGCAGGGTGATAAGTTCCTTTAGATAAATAGATGGGAGCTCTTTCTTTAGACAAAGTGATGGTGCAAAATTATCACATAGCATGTCATTGTATGTCCACCACAGTGGGTGGTGGACATGCAAGTGTAAGTGCAATATACTTGCTCTAGTAACATGCTTTTTTGAGGTGACAGCAGGGACTTTTCTCAGGAACTGGGAATCTTTCAAGTAACTTTGCATGCTTTGAAAGCTGGATACAGGCTCTAAATTTGGTTCAATCAGAACAGACTCAATTGGAGTTGAACAATACTTCATTTTACATAATTTAATGTAAGAGAAATGCGCAATGTCTTAGGTCAGTGGTCTGGAAAGTGTGAGGCGGGCCTCCTTGGGGGGGCCCCACAGGACTTCAGGGGAGGCGCAGAACCGTAAACCAGGAGAAAGGTGTTTTGCTTTGCTAGCATCTGCTGTGCATGGGGTAAACTGGACAGATTTATAGTTACTAAAGACGAAACTATAGAGTCTGTTATTAAAGTTAGGACTTTCCTCTATCAGTCCTGATGATGCTCTGCAGTCACAGTGTTTAATTTGCAAAGATGTGCAAGCTAATGACAATATAGGCAGTGTGATTCTGCTCACTGAACACTAAGACCGTCTCTGCAGGTTTGGCTGCTGACAATGATTAAAAGTGAGACAAGGATGAAGGTGGAGGATGATCTGCAGTGATGCAATCCTGCTACAACTGCAAATCCATAGCTCCCACTAGATTAGAGAGTAGAGCATAGTAATCAGGTAGTATACAGACCAAAATGTCATAAATATTAATGATAAATGTTAAAATAAAAAGGTTTAAAGATTAGGCATACATTTTTGAAAATATAGTTGTTTACATTTTTGAAATCTTATTTTTCATATATGTGGGGGTCCACAGAATAGATTATGTTCTCTTAGAGGAGGCTCATTCTCCCACACTTTGAAACCCCTGTCTTAGATGATTAGACTCTATCGTGATGACTTCATGTACTTGAAGGGGTCATGAGGCTGATGGCAGGAATAGGATACCGCCCGAAGGAGTCTAGACACAGGATCAGGTGAGTAGCAGACTTCTGAGAAGCTGGACCAAGATGCTAATTGAGATGGCTTGGAGGAGGAGACTGAGGTATGCAGGACGAGAGGAGCTGGACTTGATGCTGATGAATTGAATGGAGGTGGCTGGGGTGGAGGAGGGTTGGAGCATCCACACTGAAATGACAGCAGAAGAGAGGATGACATGATAATCAGCTAGAAGAGAAGGGTAGAGAAAGAGAAGAGAAAGAATGGAAGAAGGAAAAGATATGAATGAGTGGTGAACTTTTACCAAGCTCCATTCTCTATTTCCAGGGCAATTAATCTACCCTTTAAAAAGTATCTGCTGGGGGGAACTTTGGGGGCCAGGCCTGCAGTGCTGAACAATTTTGGACTGGTAGGGTGCTTGCAGTAATTTATATCACCTGCCATGTTTAAACTGCAGATTCAAACCCATTGTTTTATGCATCCAGATTATGCAAAGGCTGTTTCTCAATGTGTCTCTGCCAACTTCTGGGTGATCTCTGCAATGGATTTTGAGTGGCTTTCAGAGAGGCTTTTGTTTTTTTTTTTATCTGGGCTACTTTTGTGTTTTCTGATCCAAATAAACAGCTTAGCAGTTCCAGTACACTTGGAGTGCATGGAAATGCTCCGCAGATTTTACAGAATGGATGGGATGTGCCATTATGAAGATAATGGTAATTTTTCCTTTCAATATACAAGATTAGGCAAGGAAATAAAGGCAAGGAATGTTAATTGTGTAGCTGCCTGTAGACACAAAGCTCAAACTCTGAGAAATACCAGACAGTGACGACAACCTAACCAAAAGAAATGTATTTCAAACAAATCAAAAACAGTCAATGAATGCAATCAGGCAGAGGCTAAAAAGAAGGCTAGTTACGGCTTCCAGGCATGACTTCATTGGGTGTAGCTGTGGTCATGACTAA
Source organism: Cheilinus undulatus (assembly GCF_018320785.1). Lineage (NCBI taxonomy): Eukaryota > Metazoa > Chordata > Actinopteri > Labriformes > Labridae > Cheilinus > Cheilinus undulatus. The sequence continues at coordinate 37,497,532 of NC_054872.1, read as the reverse complement.
TATCAAAGTTAGGGCTTCACTTGTTGTTAAAGACGTGATAAATAGACATGTCAGCATGGCTGTTCAGTCACTCCATCTATTCCCACTCTTCATGTGCTCCCTGTCAGATATGATGGATGTTTTAGTGATACATTGCTGGACTTCAGATGTTTATTAGCCTTAATCCAACACTCATCCAATACAACCATGTCATGCCACTCCACATATACAACATCAAACATACACCTATTATAAACTGACACAATGGCCAAACTCTTCACAACTGAACCAAACAATTTCATCAGACACAATAACATCGACCAATGCAGCCATAGGTACATCACCCCGTGTCTGTCTTCATAGTCAACGCCTCTGTCTGTCTCAGTAAGCCTCAGCAGTTGTGAAAGAGCTATGGTAACTACATATCTTCTCTTAATCTGTGAAGCTGCAATGGTACAAGTTTGTGCTTGAGAAAGTCTAAGCAAGCTGGTCTAATTTTTAAGAAGGGCAACTTTGTGAGCAATAGGGCCACTCACTGTCTAAGGGTGACATTTTTATAAACTGGATACTCTCAACAAGAAATTTTTAATTCCTTATAAATTCAAAAAGGGGCACAAATACAGCTGTTATCAGATTTTTTTCTACTCCCATTCATATTTTTGAGTTTTGAGGCAAATTGAAATACTTAATTCAATCAGCTAGACACTGCATAAAAGTAATTTAAGCTACTTTTCAAGATGAAGGGAGCATATAACGGTTTGTCACTTTGCCTTGTCAAACTCGGCCTTTTACTGCTCTGGTCTCCTGATGGCCATCATCCTGGCCTGCACCAGGCACACGTCCCATCTCTCCAGGTATCCTCCCAGCTGACCTCACCGTGACACACGTGGCCACCCCCATCCCAACCAGCGCACTGGGTCCTGGGCACCAAGTATCTGGTGAGCTGGACTGAGCCCAGAAAAGCATGCCAGGTGCCCATAAAAGCATACCTGCCATGGACCCATCTCTGAAACCTCTCCTAAACACGGCAGCATTAGACACACAGTCTATAAGAGAAGCTCATAAAGAAGTCCAGTGGGCATCTCTGGCCATCGTCAACATCCAGGCCTCACAAGAGTTTAATAGAACTGGAAGGACCAGGAACTGAAAGACTCTGACTTTAGTCCCCATACTCAGTTACCAGGAGTGCCACACTGTCTTGCCAGTGAACCCATTACCCCATATGTGAGGCCAAGTCTCCACAACTTCCACACTCTCACTTTTCACATACACAGATTCAATGGCAGAATCCTTTCAATACAAATACACAAGTGTTTATCAGCTGTTTAATGGGACAAATAATGAAAACCCTGAGGACGATTGTTTAGAGCTGGTTTATACTGGGTTAAAAACCTTCTCTAGTGCTACATACAATATTTTGACCAAAGCACAGCATAGATGTTTTATTTAGACTACAAGGGACTGTGTTAAATGGTAGTTAAGGAGTTTGATGCACCACCTACAGGCTATAGTATATTTTCCTTTTTTTCCCAAGGGTATTTAGTTTTGCTTTATAAAAGACAATTATTTCAACTACTAATTTCTTGCAATGAACAAAACGCTTACCAGTAATCAAAGGTTACGATAAAGATATTCTTTTGTTTGTTTGTATTTAATTAGTAAATTGTGTTGTGCGTCCAACTCAGATTGAATTCCTCCATGAGAAATTTTGTCATGTGTTTTTTGTATTTAAGATTCATTGATACTGAAAGTTGGCTAGCCAGGGCCCAACCCTAAGTCAAGATCATTATCTCTAAGTCAAAAAATGTCCTGAAATTGTGCCTTATGTCAAGCTGATGATGCCTACTGACTTCCTGCATAGCTACCACTAGCCTTTTTTGTGTCTGTGTAGGTTCTTATTTGTTCAAGTCATGGCTACCCAAATCTTGGTCTAAATGGGGAAACTGGACTTGATTGAGGTTCTTGACTCAGTCAAGTCCAGTTTCTCCCCACTGGACTTTTCTTTTGGTTTTGAGCTAGATGTCTCAACAGATGTCCAGTCATGCAACCATCAGTGTGCATTTTATTCCATTTAGAAACCCCTTGGCAGATTTAGATTTAGTAGTTAAATGCTTTTGTTTGTTATCAAATATCGAGTTATAAAAGCATTTTTAAAGATGCACTCTTATTTATGTGAGATAATGATAGTTCCTCTTTTGCAGGAAATGGCACCTCTTTCAACACGATAAGAATAGGCTTCAAACGTACCTTTGTTTCATTCATTTTATTGTATTATCCATCTTCCTGTACTCTGTTCCAGCTCAAGTAGTTCAAAGAAAGGGAGAAACCAGTCCTCTGAATACTATCTTTTCAAAGATATCTCCTCGTCAATATTTCCCTTTTCTACTGCAGTATCAGCTGTTCTATACTCTCTTCTCCCTTCTTTGGAACTTCTTGTTTTTTTGGCGTACATTTACTGATTCAATCAAACCCTCACACTGCTAATGATTTGTCTCCTCTACTCCCTGTAATCTCCTTGAACTGTCTCTTTTCAAGGCATGCAGTGCTTACGGCGATCGGTTTAATGAGTTGAGAGTGAGTGAGCTGGATGTATGGGGGTCTCTGTGTGTTACGTTGAGGAGTGCAGCTGCAGCCCCAAAATCAAGTCCTTTCTTGAGTACTGAGGGGTGGAGAGAGGAGAAGGGGGAGTCCCCCGCTTCCTGTGTGCAGTGAGGTTGAACAAGTGGTTCACAAATGCGCATGACACAAATTCAAAGGTTTCTGCATAATTAGGTCTAAACACAAACTGATGAAAAGAAAGGGGGGTGTGACAAAAATGAAAGATGAAGGCAGTGACATGCATTAATGTGGATCTCAATAAGTCACTTCTGTGTGACGATTGTAACAAAGACATGCAACATTTGAGCATATCTAACATGAGACCGACTTAGGTTTTTCCTTCTATCTGTAACTGCTTTATTTGGAATGGTTCATTTGCACAGCATGGTACAGTGATGTGAGATAAACGGACACACGCCTCCCAACTCTGAGGTATGCTTTTATCCTGAACAAGGCCTTTAATTTTCTTATCTGACTGCCCATTCTGGCACCTGGGTAACTGTTGAACATGCAAGGTTGAAGAGTTGTGACTTATTGGAGAGAAAGTCCTGTTTTTTTCATAAAAGAGACAAGGTTATCTTGCTTTTGGTTAAAGATATGAAAAAACCCTCAAAACCCATCTTATGTTTATGTTCCATCATTGACGGCTGGCTGTTTAGGCATATAATTAACAAAAACACTGTTCTGAAGGCACATTATCCTGTTTTATCTTGTGGAAAGTAAATAAAGGTCAGTGTATTGGTTCATGAGAGCTAGAGTCAGAATCTTATTTCTCAACCAAGCTTAATGCATAATACTCAGTAAGATTTAATGTAAAAAAGAGGCTAACATTGGTCCATGTGTTTACATAAGTCAAGCTATCTGTCGCTATCTGTTGTCCTTTCTTCCAGTGTTGTTTCAGCGTGGACACTGCAACCCTCCTCCACCCCAGCCACCTCCATTTAGTTCATCGCCATCTAGTCCAGATCCTCATAGGTCTTCTGCTTATCTGATCCTGCATTCCTCATCAATACCACCACAAGTGCCTAGTCTCTGGAGGTATTCTCTTCCTTTGAGTTATGAAATCATCACAATGGAGTCCAATCGCCAAAGACATTGCACATTTCTCTTTCATCAAAATTTGTAAAATAAATAGTTGTCCAGTCAATTTTAAGTGTCTCCTGATTGAACTGTAGATGGTGGTATCCCTGCTACGAATGTTCTTTTTGTTGACCTTGCAAACAAGTTAGCAAAAAGTTACTAAACAGATAGAAAGTAGTATAACATTTGTATGGTGGGTGATAATATGTGGGCAAATTTTATAGCTTTGGACATTTCATACCTACTCTACACTTGACTTTTAACACAAATACAGGCACGCTATCCCCGTGGCTATCAGATGGTGGGATGAGGACACGGTACTTGAACTCCTCAATTTATGGCAGTGACTCACTTCTCACCTAGAGGGAAAAATTCACCATTTTCCAGTAGAGAATCACCACCTCAGATTTGGAGGTGTGGCGACTGACTCATGTATTGAGACATCATCAGTTGCATCGCAGGCATTGTGCCTGATTGTTGTAGTGAAGAGAAAGCTGAACCAAAAGGTACCGATAAATCTATGTTCCGACCTCACCTACAGTCATGAACTTTGGGTAATCACCAAAACAATCACATCTTAGATACAAGTGGCTAGTGACGTTCCTAGGCTAATAATTTCTCACTTAATTAAATGCAAAATACAATCCTGATTTACTGACTAGTCTTAAGTTGAGTAAAAACATTCTGTATACCAACTTAAAACTGCAACGGTAAAACAGCTTCACACCATGACAATGCAAAGTTGGTTTACAGAATGTTGCTAACATTGTCAGTGCTAGCACCACCAGACTTGGGTCGTCTTTGCAGGTTAAGGTTTACATTCCTGAGCTGAATATCATAACTCAATGCTTTGGGTGTAGGTGAGCATTATCTGGCGCAGCCTCTGGACAATTTTATCCATATTTTCTAGATCAAAATAATGCTAAACCACACTGTTTTCACAAGATGCTATCAGTGCAAACAGTAAGCGGATGTTTTTGTCACACTTAAGAGCATTGTGGCAGCATGAAAGAAGTCATTAAGAACAACTACTGCGGCTACAAGTGGTGGGTGTTTGCCTTACAGTTTAGATATACTGACTTGTGCTGACTGCAAAGGAATACAGCTCTAAATGTTTAGTTGGCTTATTGCATACATCTCTAAAAGTGGCTGAAAGGAGTTTCTTTCAGTGGCAGGCTGGGCTTAGCCTTAGAGAACCTAGGGCCACTGCTTCTGGCAGTGTCTTGATCAGATGCCCAGTAGAGCCACTGCTCTACTGGGCATCTGATCAAGATTCATCCTGGACGCCTCCTTTTGACGGTCTTACAGGTAAATCAAACTGAAAGGGGGCCAGGAAAATGTAGCTGGGGAGAGGGTTGGTCTGGTTCAGCTTGTTTAGTCTGCTGCTATCATGACATGGTCCTGGATGAGTGGAAGAAAATGGATGGATGGACTTTTAGGTCCGAGCAAACTGTAGAGAATGCACAGAAAACCTATTCCTGTCTGGTCTGATTAAGATTTATACACAGTAGATTAAATCAATCTCTGACCACATTATCTAGGTGTGCAGTTTACTTGGAGAATTTTTTAAATAAGATTTCAATCAAGGAAAAGTGCATTCAATAGGGAAGTTTTAGTTGGACTAATATAATTCTTCTTTCTCTAATTGTATTCAAATGCTCTGACTATGAGATTAGATTTTTTGTTTTTAAAACATCTTTTGTGCGCACAGGTGTAGAGTGCAAAGTATGGACACGTGCTGGCTTAAGAGCTGGTTATAGAGATGCGAATGAATGGATGAAAAGAGTCGAGGTTTTCAAGATGTTGGCTCAAATGGAAACACAAAGGATCTAAAACATGCATCAGCAGACCATTAAAAAGTACTCAGTGTTTGTTGGTTTTCTCCCATAACAGGAAGCATGATAATATATTTTTAGCCCCCCAAAAAACGAATTAATCAAACATTTGTTTCATGTTTTTGGGATATAGAGGATTATGAAATTCATGTGAAATCTGACATAACACCCATCCATATTCAAACATTTCAATCTTAAGCTTTGCTCTTTGATTTTTCTGTCTTTTTGACCATAAAACAGAATAAGATATGAGTTTACACAGAGAAAACACCAACAAATTTTCAAACTTCCCCACATATTCATTTTTATCTTCCTATTTTCTTTATGATGAAGAGTTTTCTATCATATTGCATGAGCTGATTTGTAAGTCAAAATATAACGTATGATGTGTAATAATGAATTTATTGCTGGGGATAATAAAGTAATTTTAATTCTGACTTTGAACATAAGATGTCAATTCATTCAGAGAGTAAACATACTGCAGAATTAAGTCAGTGGCAAGCCATTGTATCATCTAAAAACATATTCTCTCCTCTTTGAATCCTTCCTTGATTTGAAAGGAACTGAAATATTACTTGTAATGGCTCCTCTCTTTTAGCAAATTCAGTACCATACTTAACAATTCAATTTTAGATAATCCATAATGACCTGAGGGAGACTGGGATCTTTGACAGGACCACTAATATGGTTTGCATTCATCAAGAACTATTAAAGAGACTGTTTTAACAAGTCCAGGTAGGCTTTTAGACATGCACAGACCCTCTTAAGGCTTTAATTCTGCAGAACCTATCACCCACACATTGAAGAACACCCCCAACCCCCACCTCCCTCTACATCCCCCTTATTTCCAGTTGCAGTAGTGACAGGTGGCTCTTGGGGGTTTGGGGTAACACGGCTCAACAGCTGCACAAAAGAGCCCCACTGGGGTCCATTTAAGGGGGGTGTCCACTCTCAAGCGTGCCGGTCAGCTCCTGGCCCAGCCCCCATCTCGGCAGATGCTACAAGACATCCACAGGTGGTGGCTGAGTAGACGCTCTCTAGTACTTAAAACTGTTACGTAACAAGGATCCTTTCTTCTTTTTAAGCTTTGAGCTTGTTTTTGCAGCCTCTGGCTCTGACTTGAAATAAAATCTAAAAATGTATGATGGTAGTTTTTAATGGCAGGGTGGAGTAACTTGTTTAACGTATCAAACATCCATCATTCAAAACAAAACCAGGCTGACAAGAAGATCCAGTGTTGCTGTTACGCTAAAATTACATGCATGTGCAACCTTTTTGTTCAAACAAATTATCAACACTGAATATTGTTTAGTCTCACTTGGTTTAGTGTTTAATGGCTGAGAAAGTTTGCTAATCCATGTCTACCAAAATGTGAATTTGCTGTTTTCTGTTTCTGTTGATGACTACCTTACCTTTTCCCATATGAAGTACTTTTACCTATGTACCCAATGCAGAGTAGTTAGGGTGGTCAAAAGATTGAATTTTTTAAAATGCAGTTAATCTTAGGATTTCTGATGTTAATTGTTGTTAATCACACATTTTTCCCATTTTTAAATTTCAGTGTGTTGTGTTTAAAACTGTTATTGTGTCATTTTGTATTTTTAAACTGTCTTAAACTAAAAGACATTGACTTCTGTTTGGATACAGACCTAATTTATAGGTTGATTAAAGATTATAACATAAACTAACTTAACCATGGAAAAAAGGAATTTGTTATAGAATGAAGAGGAAATAAGTGGATAGTTAAAAGGTAATTGTTTGGTGATGCAATATATGATGACTTTTGACTTGCCCACTGAGTTGTCTTTGAGCTTTTTTTTTAAGTGAAATGAGAACATTAATGGGCAGTGATGGGCTTATTTTACATCACTGGCTGCAGGGAGACGGTAAAGTGTTTGGCCAATAGAGTATCCAATTAAAAAACAGTACATTGTAGTTAATTACAATTAATCTTTACAGCCTTAAGAGTAATTTCAACATCCTATCATTACACGTAAACTGGTTACTTTTTAATGTGAGAGAGAGTGTGAAGGCTGAAGTTTATTCGAAATAATAATTTAATATACTAATGAACCAAATTTTAAAAAAATACATCGCCTGTAATTTACATGTTAAAAAGGATAGGCTTAGCTAATGTATAAAGGTCGAAAATATCAAAAACAATACTAATCAAAGTTTTTCAATGGAAAAGGTTCATATTGAATGCAAGCTGTGAGCAGACTGACGGAGCATTGTAGTTTCTGGGTGGTTTAGCTAACCAGGAGAAAGGGGGGGAGATAATTTTGTTCCACACGAAAAGATGCTTTTTTTTCTTTCACATTTGCCCAATTATTTTTGGTACTCAAAAGAGAATTAAATAGTTCGTACGCTGTTCTACAGTAATCTGTAAATGAGCATGTTTTAAACGATATTTATATCACTTTATAACCGTACTCTCCCCTCCCGCTAATGGTACAGTCCATCCCCGAAGCCAGTGAGGGACCATCCGCACGAGCGAAGCATCAGCTGTGGTGTGCCGGAGAGTGAGAAACTTCCCTCACTCCTCCTCCCTTGCTTTCTCTCTCCCAAATTCCCTCAGTGACTTTTTTATTTAACTTCTCTCAAGCGAGCAGCCACCAGCACCTCTGCTAAACGCTGGTAACAGGTACTTGCGGGGTTTTGTTTTTTATTTTTACCCTATCTTTTGTCGTATTTTGGAGGCACGGTTCCCTACCCGGTTCGTCCAGAGCTTCAACTGGAGTGACTCGACCAAGTTTCTCCCCCCTCCATTCTGCCTGAAGGAATGAGAGGAGTGCTGGAGAGGAAGAGCCGAGACTCGCCTGTTTGAATGGACAAAAGAGAAGAAACCGAGGGTATTGCCGCCGAAATGGAGGAAAATATTCTGCCGGGAGCAACATGTAAGTATTTTTGGCGCTGGTTCAGGCTACTTCAGAGCTGTCTTGTTGAAAAATAAAGGGTGCGTTGTCATTTACGTCCTTTGTCACGTCGTAACTAATTGGTTCGTCTCGTTTGTGTTAACTTTAATTTGCCTGTCAGACTCATTTAAGGGCTAAAAACCCCGGTGCAATTAAGGTGAAGCATACAGAGTGCAGTCTGGACTAAATGTGACTGATGAATGATAAATAATCCATTATGTGGCGCGGATACAGACAGCCTACAGATCACAAAGCTAATGCAATCTTCATGTTGTCCACAAGCTTAACACCTAAACCTCAAGCCGGATTTTAATCTGACGACAATAAAGGATAATTTAACTATTCAGATCCTCACATGGTGAAAACAAAACACTGCCGCGCTGGTCAGCTGACTTCTGATTGATGCCTCTCATAACATATGTTGTCTTTTTCCTCGGACAGAGCTCAGTCAACATGGGTTATTATAATAACACAATTTGCGCTAGATGAGGTAATCTGACTAGTCCCATCCCCCTCCGTATGTTATGTTTAGCTCACTTCTAACGTGATGCAGTCCTAGGAGGCGGTCTGGCATCCTTTCCTACATCTCATTTTAGCTGCTACCCTACCATACGATATTTTTCAAATGCAGTGGATGGTTTTTGTATGCACAGGTGCAGCCCAATTTTTTCCTCTGGTGCAAAGATGCATTGTCATAAAACTCCTCAAATCACCTAAAAGTCAAAACAAGGATTGGCTGAGTGCTCAAGTAGAGAATGTGGATTACTCTGGGTACATCTGGCTTAATTACTGCTTTATATTTGCTATAACACACTCTGTAATGGTGTGATCATACAGTCCAAGGCCAGTGCAGTGTCTGCTCCTGTAGTTATAACATGGTCTCTGTTTGAAGTGACACTGACTGGCTGTAGAAATCCCTCAAGGTGAAGTTTCTAACCAACCAGCTGTGGCCCAATCTCATGTACCAAAGCTGCCAGATTTGTTAGCAACAATGCGTAAACTTTGCCAATCTATCAGTGGGGTTTAGACCATCTGCGGATGTTTGCCTGCAAATGTTTGGCTGTTAAGAACAAGTACTGACCAAATATTGTGTGCCTATGCCTTTTTGTAGCTGTAGTATTTAAACCGGTTTTGTTTCAGTATTACAAGCATCATTTATGGATAATACCAATATTATGCTGGTTATATCATTAATCCTTAGTATCAAAGTTTCAAAATCTTTTTACATGTCATCCATAGAGTATTGACATGTTGTCTCATCTGGAAATAGATATGGACAACAACATGACCTCCTCCTCCTCCTGACAACAAAAAAACTTCCTTCCTGCTGACAGGGGGCTTCATGCAGGGAGGTCAGCTTGTTTTGGCTCTGCATCAAGCAGGAGAAACGTACTCCACCCTGATCATGGAAATCTTGACCAGCAGTAAGAATAGTCTTTACAGTGGGTAACACAATGTATATAGATGTACGTATGAAGCTGGGAGGGTCGTGCAGCTATGCTGTGACTCACAGCAGAACTGGGCTCTCGTTTCACGTGATGTCAGCCGGAGTATTACGCTTCCAACTCTTACTAGTAAAAAAGTATTTCCAGCTGTTTCTGGTAGGTTAGAAGCAGTCATCAGAGTTCAGGGATGGTGCATTTTGAGACATGGTTTTACCTTTATGGTCCCTTTTAGGAAGGGAAATTATGAACATGTCCACAACTAAAAGTCAAAGATAAGCTGTGTTTTTTAACCTTCTGACCCTAAAAAATGGATTTCACTATAAAACATCCTTTTGCATGATATTCAAAGTCCTCTTGGAAGCAGTATGGCAATTAGAAAAGTCTTCTTTTGTAGAAATACAGGTATAAAGAAAGTCCATTTGATCTGTCTTGCTTGAAATCTAGCCCTTAAACCTGTGCTTTTGAAAACCAGGCCCAGCACTGTGAAAATCTGCCATCAGGACTTTCTTAAGGAGATCTTCTAATCCCTCTTTTCTTTATGCAGCTCTCCTCTCTCAGTGCTCCTGTTCTGTCGATCTTTGACTGTCGGCTCTGTTTGGTCGTCCTCTTTAGACTCCGTACCTGAACAGCTAAGCTGTGACCTGCTGAGATGAATCGGAACTTTTTTTCTTTTCACAGTATTTCAGATGAAAGTGACTGCTGGATCACAAAGATTCTATAAGATACAGGAATGTACATGAGCCATTAAGGAAACTTTTGTTAAAAACTACAGAAAGAAAGCTGCTTTATGGCAGCTTTATAGAGGATAAAGAGCCTCTGCAGACTGACAGACAGACGGTGTTATCCTTGTCTTATCGTTTCATTTAGGAGAACCCAGCAGCCTTTGCTGTCAGGTCTGTACTGTAGTGAACAGGATCAGTCAGCTACACATCTTCAGCTGCAGAAGCTGTTATGTAATCAGGGGAATACGTGCAACTGTGTCCCATTTTATTGGCAAGAGAACCGCTTTGGTGTCTTTGTAAATTAGCAGTGGGCAGGGTCCCAAGGGCCTCTCAAGACTCTCTGCCTAATAATGAGGCCTGATAACAATGGGTTCATCTATTGTTCTTGCTCAGGAGTGATAGTGAGGACTGCAGGGGTGATGTGTGCGTCGTGATGGGATGTTTTTATGATCCGCAGGAATGAAGTTTTACTCCCACAGGTACAGCACATGGTAAACAGTGTGTATATGTATGTTTATGACTTAGTTTATTACCATGTTTTGGGTGCAGTGATGCTGCAATGAGCCTGTAGTTATAACTGAGACATTCTTACTGTGCAGGTCAAACAACACGCTGAGTTGCACAGTTATCTCTTGAAATTGGAAATATTTTGAGATAAACAACATTTATGAGGACAGAAGAAATATATGTATGTACCAGTAGGAGAAATAGCACCAAAACATTCCATTTATCCAACCTTTGTTGCTAGTTTCAATCTCATTATCACTCAATGGTGCACACAAAGGAAACCAACGTGTAGGCTCCCCTTCCTAATCCATTTAATACACTGTATGTGGCTGCAATCACAGTTTGCTTTGTCAATCAAATGGCTTTTTCCAGGCATGCATAGCTAAAAGGATTAACGGTACTACACCCTTTCAAAGGACAGCACTTTTCTTTTGGTGTAAAGATTAATTGATTATTTCTCTAAAGCTACTTCAGGTGGTGTTGCTGGTCTAAAAGACTGGGAGAGGAGGGTTGGGGGGGGGGCATCCCAGTTCCTGCATGTTCAGAGTTCAAAGCCCACTCCAGCACTCCTTTTCGAGCCCCGTCCCTGTGAAGTCTGGAGAGTGAAAAGGAGAAGAACAGCAACATCTGAGTCACAAAGATATGACTGAAGTCCTGCCAGCGCTGTGCCGTTGAGGTCTGCTTTTGAATCTGCACTGCAGTTTTTAGAAAGTGACACATTTTAAGTGGTTTTGACTCCCGTTGGCTTCTGCACATTGGATTTAAAGGCAGCGATGAGGATTATAGTTTTAAGGGTGATCACAGTATATTGGTTTGAACAGTGCTGGAAGTGGATACTTTTTTATTTCAGCCATAGCCTCTGTAAAAGTTCAGCCTGTCAGTGACAGGACTTTTGTCAAGGATAGATCACAGCAGTGGTTTGAAAAACTTTTTTCAATAACTTACACCCTTGGAAAGTTTTTCAGCTGTATTATGCTACAGTTACATGGCAGTAGTCCTTGTTTTTTTATTTTAAAATTCATTTCAGGATGTGAAACTGTCCCATGATGTTATTAGTTCAAACAAAGATGGTTAAAGTTATTAAGTGGAGACATACAGATTGAGATGAAGATAATAACATATTAATATGTTAAAAGGGTGCAAACACATGATTGAATGGCTTCCTCCAGATTTAAACTCCCCACATAGAGGAGTCATCCCAGCATTGCTGCTCCTCTATGTAACACTCGGATGGTGTAAATCACACCGCCCAGACACTGACCTCTCATGAGGGAATAGATAGATCTCTAACCCGGCACTCTGGAAAAGCAAATAATGTTGAAAGCCTTCCCATTAGACAGCACTCAAACTGTACAAAGTCTCAGCCTCTCTCTGCAGTACTGGACCGGAGAGTAGCTACTGAAAGCGGTCAATACCAAACACAGTTCACGCTTAAGTCTAAGAACCTGAATAACAGACATAACCTAATTTCTGAAGGAAAAAATGTGGTGTTTAATCTGAAAACATGGATTATGGCAGCATTAGAGTTGAACTTGTCTGGCCTTGAATAACTTGGGCCAACTAAAACCACAAAGGAGTTAAAAAAACAACAAAGAGTGTTTGTGTGGTGGTGTCTCACGTTTTAATGCTGATATGAGAGTTGATGCAAGCTCACGTTACCTTACACAGTAATTCACTCGCCTTACAAAGCCCTATTAAATGTGTTACTCAAAATAATGAGAGCTACTGTTTTCAGTAGATTAGCCTCTAAAATGGGTCAAATATTCTTGTTACTTCATAATTGCCCCTGGATCTGTCTGGCTGGTAGAAAATGCATTTGAAGAATGGCTTTATGATCTGTAACCTGTCTCCCCCTCCTCAGCCCCTTTAGTCTTTTTCTCAGAACAGGATCCTTTGATACAGAATACAGTTGATCATTCAGAGTGAAGGCTTGACGAGGACCACCTGTGATGACTTTGAGCTTAAGAAGTACAAACAGGGAGCAGAGCTCACAACTTTTTGTTGTTAGAAGCTATGTTGACATGAGTATGAAGGAGAATGGAGGAGAATTATTTGCCCAAAACAGCATAGGGAAACTTCAGGTTTGATTGAATGAAGAATATTTTCAAATTTTGTAAAGATATGAGGTACAATGTGTTACAGAGCTTATTGGTTATTGTTGGTTAGATTCTGTTACATTCAGAAAGACAGAGCAGCTGTCTCAATGTGATAAGCCAAGGTCAGACTTCTTATCTAACTCTTTTGGAGACAGCTACAGTGCTGTGAAAAACTCTTTTATGGATGTGATTTTTGCCTAGTCTCGTTCTCATCGTTGAATCATGAACACTGACCCTAACTGAGTCAAGTGAGGCCTGAAGGTCTTTAGATGCTGTTCTGGGTTCTTTTGTGACCTCCTGGACGAGTCGTCGATGGGCTCTTGCAGTCATTTTGACCACTCCTGGGAAGGTTCACCACTGTTCAAAGCAGGAATTGGTGGTAATACAGTAATACTGCATCCCTGTCCAGGGTATTAAAAAATAGCCACGGTATTGCTTTAATTTCCATCCTAAGACAGAGCTGCATTATGACTGCACTTTTATAATAAATGCCTTGAGAGTATGTGTCCTTTTTTACCCACCGCACCACTGCCTGTTTGTGAAGATGCTTTAAAGTGATGACAGAACTGCTGTTAATGATGTCAGGCTAATTTGGCAAACGAACATGCACATTTATACTGGCACATGTTCCCTCCATGGCATCGCTAGCACAGGGTTGCACCACAGTATGGCCTTCTCTAGTTAAACTATCAAAAGTCTGTTAAACGTGCACCGGTGACTGTAATGTGATCCAAGACAGCAAAGGCCCATCTCAATTGGTTTTAAAGCACAAGGAAAATTACTTCACATTCCCAGGTATGATATAGTTGATTATCATTACTCATATTACATCAGTGAGGAGGGGTGGGAAGAGAGAGGAAAAGAGTGCATGTATGTTCCATAGACTGAGAGGGAAAAGAGAAGTTCATTTTCTCCTTTGTCTTGATGTTGAGTTTACTTAAGTGTAAAAACAATTCTTCAACTATAAATCACCTCCAGCACTCTTCTAAACCTTGCCTTATAAACACATTATTCTTAGATTCAAAGCATTCTGATAAAAGATTAAAGGAAACTTCTTTGGAGGCGCACTCAGCTCACTGTGCTTGTGTGTGTACGCCCACAAGTGCTTGTATAATGGGATTTTTGAATGCCTGGCAGTAAAATTTGGGAAGGTTATGATAGTATTGAAAAATATATAGTGCCAAATCCTAGTTCAAGTTTTTCTCAATTTGTGGATAATGGCTCTTAACGTGGTTAGCTGGAGCCCCAAAAGCCCTAGAAATGGGTTTTAACCCTTTCCAGACTGACAGGTGTCAACGACCTTGTTTCTCATCTGTTCTTGACATTTTTTTAGATTGAAGTGTGATGTATTGCTTTTTGAGATCTTTTAGCCTACTTTACATAGGCAGGCAGATTCTGTTTAAGGGATTTCTTGATTAAACAAGTCTGGGAGTAATCAGGCCTGGGTGTAGCTAGTGAAATTGAACTCAGCTTTCCAAAAATGTGGCTAATCATAGTTGATTTATGATTTAACAAGGGCGAGCAATTACTTGTTCACAGATAGCCAGATAGGTTTGCATTGACCTTTATAAACAAAACCATCATTTAAAAAACAGCATTTTGTATTTACTTGGATTATCTTTGTCTAATATTAAAATTTGTTTGACAATCTGAAATATTGAAGTGTGAAAAATAAGCAAAAAAGTAGAAGTCACGGATAGTTTTCACAGCCCTTTATACAGTTTGAAACTACTACTACTTTTATGATAAATATGAGCCGACTGATTAGGAAAACATTTATAACCAGCAAGCTGACAGCACTAGAGCCCTGTGGAGATTTTCCAAAGTAGAAAAATGCAAATAAATAACCCTTAATGAACAAAGACAGTTCTTGCAATAGCTTTAAAAACTGCATTTAACCCTTGATTACTGCTTAAATACCACAGCACCAGAATTTGAAGGATGTGATTTCGGATATGTAGTTGCAGCAGCTGTGCAGTAAAGTAGTGATGGTATGCTAAAGAAATATGCATTCTTACCACTAACCCCCTCCCTAAAGCACCAGAAGCCCACACATGTGTGTGAGCACATGTGGCATGTGTAAAGCATCTGCTCCTCCTAACCTCTTTCTGTCTTTCAGTCTCACTGTGACATACAGCGAGGAGGCCGCTGCCGCAGTGTTATGGCCCAAAATAATAATCAGTCAGCTGTACTACACTTCTCCTTGAGACATGGCAGGAAGGACAAAGGGAGGGAAGTCTTGAGTCGCTTGTTTCCAGCGCATCTACAAGTCTGAAAATATCCCAGACGAGCTGCTTGGTGCTTTCTGGTCTGACTGATCCAGTCACCAGACCTGTGATGCTAATATTAGACCAGTCCCCGTTCAGCTAAAGGGCATGTTTCTTATACTGTAAACACATGTTGGACTACATACAAAACCCTCGGCATGTGCACTACATGTCATCTGGAGCCATTGTTTGACCTATTTCTGCTTTTATCACAGCAGGTTATTTTTGTCAAAGTTCTTGAACGTTAGCACCGTAGGACAGGGAGTTACCTGTTATCATGAAGCCCATGATTGCACTGGTAACAGTAAAGTTCTTTTTTTTAGGGCGACAGAACTCCAGTTAATGATAAGTCTTGTGTGTAATTGTATGTTAAAAAAGCACAAGATTACTGCCCCAGTCTTATTTTGCCTTGCGTAATGTTTAAGAAAACAAGCATTTGGAAAAATCACAAACAACTCAAACAAGGACACACACAGTCACAGCTCTATCCAAATGTCAACGGGGCTGTCCTGATGAAAAATGTCACTGGCTTTATTTCCTCAGTGCAGTCATGAATCACGAAGGTACTTCAAGAGCAGAGAGTAATCACTTTGAAGTCTTTACTCCATTTGCTGTCATTCTTTATGATATTTCTCTGTCTTTTACCGTGGTGCTTTTTCTAACCTAGTAAGTTTAGAGTGATGCTGCATGTGTTTGCACCCGTGATTGGCCCATTCCCCAGGTTGGGAAATAGTTTCTCCATGCTTAGGCCTTTTAAGAGCATCTGCTATGTTTCATTGCTCAGAACTCACTTAAACTCAAGTTACAACCCGTTTTGTCACCACAAATCCATATAGGCAAAAGTGTGCATGCAATATATGCTGAGTTTTTACTGTCTACCATTCTCACCATGAAGATAGTCATGAAAAGCATCAATAAATCTCCCTATCATGTTGCTCTTGAAAACTTTGCGAACCTTGTTCTTCTAATCTATGAGGTTATTGATTATTTTGGGGACATTATTGACCAAATATGGTTTCATTCATGTCTGTAGTTGGACACTATGTTAAGTGGTCTAAAGCCTTATGACAATTTCACCAACCTATCATTGCATTTGGCTTATATAAACAGCATGTGGTTATAATTATTTGCATTTTTTAACCTTTTAGATAAGGATGTACCGATGCACCAGTTAAACATTGGTACTAGGGATGCATGATACTATTGGTATGACATTAGTATTAGCAGATATTTGTCTTCAAAAGTTAATAATTGGTTGAAAATTTCTGCTGAATGAAAAGTCTTTATTTTCCTTGAGTGGCAGTTAGTTTACAACAGAAGCTCACCCAAGCCATACACATCATAAATACATACATGTTATACATAACTCTTGGATTTCATCATGATAGATAGGCAGTGAGATCGATACGATATACAACAGTCCGAAGTGTTTGGTATGTATAATGGCAACAGTGCGTACAGCTTATTTAAAAACCCTAAAGCTGATGGAACAACTGACCTCAGGTATCTGTTAGATTTGGTAAACTTCCTCTCTGATGGCAGAAGTCTAAAATCTGCATGTTGAGGGTCTTCCAGGATGGCCTATTCCTTCTGAGTGGCTCTCACTTGACAATCTGACAATCTTCCTGCAAAGTCCAACAATATTCCCCATTCTACGCCAAGATTGCCAAACCAACAGATCATTCTGATAAATCAGAGTTAAATATCAACCTAAATCGGCTCTAAATATCAGCCACATGTACAAATAAATGTACAGAATGCAATAGGGGTGCAGAATACAATAGGGGTTGGAGAAAAAATCGATACAGCATAGTATCGCAATATTTTATCTGCTGATATATCGTATCATCTCGTCCAACAAGTATCGATTTTTTCGAAATAATTGCTAACATGAACTGAAGTCTATGATAATGGAAAAATAAAATCAATTGTTTGGACAATTGTTTATCCAGTGAGGTTGGCAGAGGTGATAGTCATAGAGCAGAAGAAAGTTAGTACAACAAACATGGCAGCACTTGAGGAAGGACATTAGGAATGCAAGCAGGGCACGAACGAGATGGACATGACACATGAGGTTTGCAAGAAGTGCAATATGAAAATAAAATACTGTGGAAATATGACAAACATGAGGGCAAGACTAATGCTAATTAAGCCAAACAGCTGAAAAAACTGTATAGATCACGATATATTGCATTATGCGGTATCGCAATTCTCACCTTATTGCAAAATGTTTAAAATCGCAATATTGAATCATGACCCAAGTATCGTGATAATATCGTATCGTGGGGCCACCAGTGATTTCCACCCCTGGAATACAAGTTTAAAGAGTTCGGGGCAGGACCAACAGATCTACACCAGCTGAAGCATTTTTTGTTCATCCTTGTAACTTAACTAATTTTAAATA
This sequence comes from Cheilinus undulatus, assembly GCF_018320785.1. NCBI lineage: Eukaryota > Metazoa > Chordata > Actinopteri > Labriformes > Labridae > Cheilinus > Cheilinus undulatus. Next base: position 37,479,684 of record NC_054872.1, on the reverse strand, counting down.
ATTGACTTATATTGGGCAAAAACCCAAAACTGTGCATCCCTTAGCCATATCAACTGGTATGCTTCAGCAAATAATGTGGCATGAACGGATTTAAGTTGAATGAATTGAAAGCTGTTGGACAAACTCAAGTGTCTTTAGGGTCAAACATGGGAGAAAGTGTTGGTATGTGGAAGAGTTACAACAAAAGAAGAAGCAATGAAAAAAACCCCAACAGTATTGGCATCTTATTTTAAACATTGGTGTCAGCCTTAATTTTCACAACTGGTACATCATTTCTACCTTATGTAAATCATTATTTGAATGTGTCTATTGATGACCCTGATGGAGGCCACTGACCTAAGAGTTATTTCCAAATAAGCGTTTGTGAAGCTTTGCGGTTTATCCAAGACTATTCTGGGGGAAAACAAACTAAATCTCTAAGTATCAGACTCTTCACAAACTGGTACAAATGGTTTTAATCCTAGCAGGACCTGAAACCCTGTTGAGCTCTGTAAGAACTGGATCACTCTGTCACTTCCCAACCCCCCAAAGGGTCATGGAGCTGGTTGCTAGGAGCGACTGGATGGCATGTCGATGTGCTTTAGGTTGTGAATGGCAGCTTGTGCAGCCTCTGATGTCATTGGGAAAGGCTGGAGAGCGATGGTTCTTGACACTTTCACCCACCTCTGGTTGGACTGTCGAGATTACTTATCCATGTCTGTTTGAGCATGTTGGTGTCGGTGCCAGTCCCCAGGGAGTTAGTTTGAGAGCAGATTAAAAAAAAAGAAGTCTTTCATGAGTTAGGTGGCTTTAATGCATAACAATGATGCAAGAGGACAGCGACAGATTATCTTCAGTCCAGGCCAGGTGATGGGATGAAAGCTTTTGTCTTCAACTCTCCAGACTGGTACGCAGAAGCTTTAGGATAATATGAGATAATGATTACGACCTGGAATTAAACTATTCCCTATTGCATTCCAAGTTAGAAGTATGTAGTTGTTTATGTGCAGCTTAAAGTGTTGTTTATCTCATTTTTCATTTAAATTGTTGTCTTCTCTTGTTAGCACACTTAATGAAAACTTTGGTCTCTAAACACACTCACAGGGTCCGGTTTGGCATGGGGTCAGTGCTTGTTGTTTACACTGTGCTTCCTGTGTGTCTGGGCCCCCTTTTGCCCCTCTTACATCACCCCTATTCGGTGCAGGAGGGACACAACAGGGTGAAGGGGCGACGGGTTAGGGGGGTAAGCGATGAGGTAGTTCATTAGTCCCCCGGCCCATCACAAATGAGATGCAGATCCATTCTCTCACTGTTTTCCAAGTTCCTGCTTTCTTTATCCTGGGTTGCCGCCCTTTTCCTTTTCCAGTCTTTTGATTTCACACTCTGGGTCTGTTTCCTCACCACTTGTTTGCCTCATTCTCATTTGTCAAGAGAACATGCTGCATTTCCAACCTGTTTAACAAATATTTGGTTGCAGGATTTTAGGATTTGCAGCTGCGGTGTATTATATCTTTAGTTATTCCCATTGGAAGTCAGACAGTGCAGCCTCTCCTCTTCATATCTGTTCAGCCGGAGACAGAGAACGTTGTTTGGCCTCATAAATATTCCATGCCTTGCTCTATATATTTACTCTTCACAGTGTCTTCAGAAGACACTTATATGGCTCTGGATGATGCACTGAAAATAAGCAGCAGTTATAAGTTGTAATCTTTATGACTGATTATCATCACATAACCTAAGAACTGTAAAACTTATCATGATTTCTATGGATCTCTTTACCCTGAGAATGCATGCTTCTTTTAGTATCAAGTTGTTTCACATTGCTGTGCCTTTTTACAGCTGTAGTCAAGCGAGAGGATCCCTCCCTAAGCTGTTAGTGAGCAAACAGTGTCCTAAGAATGTGCCGTCATAGTTTGCTGATTCTGTCATACACTGAGTCATGTGTTTTGCTGCGTTGCAGACACAAACTTTTCTAAACCTGATTCACAGGTCCCATGTGAGGCTGGTAAACTTGAAGGAAAATATCAGAAAGGCACATCTCAGACTCTGCAGATGTTGAATAAATGCATTTTTTAGATTGCTGCTTGAGGAGATAAGAGAAGCCAATCCAGTGCTTTAAGAACCCCAAAGAAATTTCTGCTGGCAGATTGCTCCAGTATTTGAGTGCAAATAAGAGTACCTTAAACTGGATTGATGAAGTACAGTGAAAGTCAAATTGGCTTTCACTTGGAGTTTTTTGCAAACTCCAAGCGGGCTCACACATATTTTGCACTGAGGAGAGGCTTCTGTCTGGCCACTCTGCCATAAGCCCATATTGGTGGAGGTCTGCAGTGATGCTTGTCCTTCTGGAACTTTGTCCCATTTCCACACAGGATCTTTGAAGCTCAGTCAACTTGACCATCAGGGTTCTTGTCACCTCTCTTATTAAGGCCCTTCTTCCCCAGTTTGACCAGGCGACCAGCTCTTGGAAGAGTCCTGGTTGTGCCAAACTTATTCCATCTGAGAATTATGGAGGCCACTGCTTTAAGGAACCTTCAGTACAGCAGAACTTTTTTCAGATCTGTGCATGCAACAATCTAGTCTCTGAGCTCTGCAGGCAGTTCCTTTCACGACGTGGCTTGGTTTTTGCTCCGATATCATTGTCAGCTGTGAAGCCTTCTATAGAGAGGTGTGTGCCTTGCCAAATCATGTCGATAAGTTTAATTTACCACAGGTGGACTTGATCAAGTATAAAAACACCTCAGCAAAAATCTAGAGATGGGAGAAATCTAGATGAAATTTTACGTGTTTTTGCAATTGTTCTGAATACTTAGGTCAATGTGATTTTTTAGTTTTTTATTTTAATTATTTTACAAAAACTATTTAAGTTCTGATTCCATTTTGTTATGATGGGGTACCGATAGTGGATAAATAAGCAAAGTACAAAATAAGCAAGGTACAGGAGTCATGTCATGTTTGACTGTTATATTATGAGTGATACTTTAAACTACTTTAAACTTGTATAGCAACAGATGAAGGTGAGATAGCATATTATTCCAAGATCCTCTAATATCTTGCTTTTCTTTCTTCCTTATTTGTGCTTTTTATTATCTTTTCATCCATTATCCTTGGGCATGAATATTCTCTGTTGTCATGCAAAGATTTAAGAGCTTTTGTGCTGCAAAGATTTGGAGGCGACTCTACAAGTCTTAATTATGTGAAACTGAGGATCCACTACATAAGGAAGCATGCTTTATGCTGTGTGTATTTTTAAGCAACCTAAGTAATATGCTGCGAAATTGGATTTCTGCTAAATCACATTTTGTGTGGCAGTTATTACCAGTTGTCCCAGTTTTTAGCTTGGCTCCTTGCGCACAATGTCATCAGCCAAATAGTAAAGTACTAAATTCCTTTGTGATTGCACTTTGGGAGAGAATGCTTAATGAGCTTTGCAGAGCTTGTGCCATTTCCCCAAATCAACCCTTGAAGCTGCACATTTTTATCCAACCTAACATGCCTTGAACTGAAAAGTGGCACACAATCAGTGCTAATTACCTGCTGATTCCCAACCTGCCTCTCTGCTCCCACTCTGTGCTCATGCATGCATGCATACGCCCACCTCTGCAGGGGTTCCTTTTGCATTTCTGCTGACTTTTACAGATATCTTATTGTATTGAAGCACTTTTTTTGCATGCTAATGGATTCAGCTGAGTGCCTCAGGCTTTGTTTGACACCCGGCAGCTAGAGAGGCCCCATAGGGAGGCACGATGGGACTAACTGAGCTGTGGGGCAAGGTGACGGTGTGATGTTCAACCAGTGATCACACACAGCATGCCGTGGATTCCTGACCCACTTTGAAGGGTCTGGTACTGTAGCTGCAGTCGAGTACCCATTTAATAGTCAGTGGGAAGGGGAAAAGAGCCAACTGTGCCATCAGGTGCTCTATGAGCAATTATGTATGAGCACGTTTAAAAATAAGTCAGTAGTGTCTTAGTAAATACTCACTTTGTCAGGGTTTTGTGGGTATGGCTTTATTTGCTCTGACAGCCATGTATCCCAGATGTTATAAGCATACAACCTGCTAACTATCATCAGATTCCAACTACTGTTTTGCAATGCTTTATTTAGATTCTTAATATATGAAAACAACAAACCAGAGAGGAAAAAAAATAAGACAAAAATGCATGTGACAGAAACATATTGCTGATAAGAGCCTCCGATGGAGGGGCTCGTTGTGCTCACTACCTCTTCACATGACTGGGATGTTATCAAGCTTGCAGAATGCTGACCTAGTGTCAGTCTTGTGTATTTTTTCCATTGCCAGATGATAATAAGCTCCAACAAAGTGTTTTTCTGTGTTCAGACTTGCTGGAGACTACAGCATCTTAGAGGAAGTTGGTGTTCATTGATTTATAACTATGAATAATGCAAGTGATGTCACAAAGGGGGGAAGGGCTTCTAATGGCTTGTGGTGAAGTCATCCCTTGGGTGCAGCACCCCTGAGAAACTGAAGTGTAAATATTGTAAAGAGGCTGTTACTCTCAGAGAGTACTAGCGCTCCATTGATGGACCCCTTCTGAGGCACTGAGGCAGGTTTTCCCTTTTCTAACAGCGTGTCATGATTTCCCTTTTAAATATTGTTGACAAGAACCATCTATCACTACATTACCTTGGTAATTAGATTAGCTCAGCTCAAGTCCTGTTTGTTTTTGTCTGTGACAACAGACAGGACACAGAGTCCGTGGATTACTGAACAGATTGTGTCACTGCATTGAGTACATCTGTGTCAATATTACTTAATCATTCTCCCCAAAGCCTGGAATGGATACTAGCTTTGTTTGCTGTGAGGGGTCACTCTGCAAAGTTTTACAAATACAGTTGTACCCATCACTGTGTCAGCCAAGGACAGACACAAGTCCCGGAATTCGAGTCATTAGACTTCATTCAAATTTTCATTCAAATTCAAATTCTCCATGAAAATACCTTTGGAATTTTAAGCCATGACATGATGCATTTAGTTTCCAGTAAAACATTTTAAAGGCTGCTGTCAAAGAAGAGGGCTGTGGCATTTAACAAGGTCAGAGAAGCAGCTGTAAACACTGTAGCTCCATACACTCACTGATAAATCTGCTAAAGCTAAACTAAATCAATGATAAAACCATTATTTCCATAATCTGACAGATAGACTGTTTCATACATAGGACATATTTCACATTCATGTGGGATACAAAGTGTTTGGGAAGTGCAGGACTTTTCAGAAAGTTCTCGGAACGTGATTAGACAGATCTTTTGTTTGTCACATTCATGGCAGGCCAATAAGGGCGACAAAGCAAACTGAGGTAGTAGACATGCAAAGCTCCAGGTTGGTGATGTTGTCGTTTATAAATAATGAAGCCAGGTGGTGGATAAAACTCATGGAAAAGAGCAAAAACATCCTCTCTGTCAAGAAAAGCTTTCAGTGTGGCTTTTTGCTCTTGTTTTAATAAAGAAATGTGGTCCAGTTCTGAAAAAGATGCCTCTATACTATAGCCACAAACGCTAAATGGCATCAGTGCTATCGGCTTCTAGTACAACTAAACCCTCGCCCGTAGCTACCACCTCATTCTCCTCAAATGATGCTGATTTGTCAGGCTCGTTTCCAGACCTGGCACAATCATTTCAGACTGAAGCTTTGCAGAATAGATGTGCCTGACGACAGACGTGCATCTGGCCAACCCATGTACTTTGCAAGGTTACTATTTCCATCAAGTTCTTCACCATAAATGTCTGTAGTTTTTATCTTGTTCAAGGGCTTTTACTGCGAACATTCACATCAGGGAAGTTGGTGTCATTCGTAGCAGTTTGATACATTTCAGCAGGAGAGAAATGAAACTTAAACCACAGGTGTGGTCACAAAGAATTGAGCACACAGACATAGAAATTAGGTTTCAAAGATCTTATGCTCAGACATAAGTTGGGTATGCCATTACATGCTTGTTTAAAGGGGAGAAAGGGGGTTATAGCACCTGATATGCTTTTAAATATAAATTAGTATATTTTCATGAATAAACGGTAAACTTGCACTGAAACCAATGGAAAAAGCATGTAATTTGCTCAATTATTTCGGTGTTGGACTGCAAGTTTGATAAAGATCTATTTGAAATCTTACCAGTGGCTCTTGAAACCCATCATAACTTTTTATTATGCTTTAAAGTTGTAAAAAATGAATCAGCTCATCAGGAAACACCAGCAAAATAATCAGTTATTGAAGTGTTTGCTGTTTATTTAAACCTGGCTGAACTTTTGTCTTGCATTCTGATTGTTACCACCCATCCCAGTCATCAATCACACACTCTCTTCTCCCGTAGTCTCCTAGCACAGACGTTCCTGCGGAGCGCTGCATCAATCAGCCCTTGTTTCAGTCTCTTGCAGCACAGCAGCAGTCCTCTCCCTCAGCTCCCATCCCATTTTCCTCCAGAGAGCTTCAGGTTTCATTGGTATTCATTGTCAGTGCCACCAACATACCAGAGTGCGTTACATTCTCATTCTCCTCATCCCTGACAGTATAGATCACAGCGATTGTCTGACTGTCGCCCACAGTCAGTCCAGTTCTATGTGACTCCTGTTCTCAGGTATATGGGGAATTATAAGCAGCACAATACACCTGTCTGTCACAGCTGCACAGACTTCTATAAGCTTTGGGAGAGCAGCTGTTAAATCCACCCTCAGGGATGAGTGAGAAAAAGGTGTAAGATGATGTATTCAGAGATAAATGTTGTATTATTGGACACAAGAGGTTAGCTACAATGGGACACCTGTGCCTGTGTGCAGGATCATGTCTTTGCAGAAATGCTGTACAGATCGTGTTAGTAATTAAATTATGTATCTCATACAGTCTTGTGTTTTTTCCCATACACAGGCATAGCTAAATTTAGAAGGAGAAACCAAGCGCAAGCAGTTTTACCCAATTTAGTCATGTTTAAATGAAGCTGTTTGCAAGCCCTGGGTGCTGTGTTTTTTAATAGATTTGCATTTTTTCCAGTGGCAAGTCATTTAAATTTTAATCTTTCATCCCTGAATACATTACAGGCTAAAGCTCTCAGCATTTTTTCCCACAAAGATACATTTTGTCACTAAATTGGACGAAGCCCATTCCAGCGTTCATCTCACTCCCATTCCTCCCCCTCCCTCCTCTCTCCTCTCCTCTTGCTGTCATTGCAATGTTTTGGCTGCTGTCCCGTTGCCATGCAGAGACCACAACAATGGCCCCTCTCTGTCAGGCACATCGCAGCCCGAAGAATGCTTATTTAATAGTGGCATGCTTCTGCAGGGGAAAGACAACGTCTCGTCTCCCACATGGGCTCTTTCACTGACTGCTGTTTCAGGCTTTGTCCGAGTCAGGGTCATCATGAGCTGCCTCCATTTCCCAGAGTGATGATATAGACTTTCCCTCTTTGTAGATGAGTATGGACACATCTTTGCCACACGACCTTACATCTTACTGAAGGCTACTTAACATTTGTAATAGGTGTGTGAAGATGACATTTATTTGGCCAGCGACTATCCATTCAGCTCTTTGCCTTGCCTGTTTCAATAATAGTCTCAAGTCTACTCAAAAGGAATTAAAAATATTCATTTGACTTGCTGTCATGGTAGTTTTAAAGCTTAAGAGGCTCTATACAGTCTTTAGAGGGCAGTGATGACGTCTCTGTAGGCTGCAAAGCATTGCTCTCACTGCTCATTGGTGCTCTTCTTTACCAACTGTTGAATAGCACAGCACTTACAGAGTAAATCTTCAGTGCATTCACCATCCCAGTGTGACGGCCCCCTACTGTCCGTGTTGTTTTTAGCCAAAGACTGAATAATTTACAGCATGTTGCCCCAGTGTTTACCTCTAGAGACTATGCAGAAGAGTCTGTTCTCCAACACGGTTCCACAGGGAGCGCGGGGGTACAGTGCTGAGTGGACAAAGCCAAGTGTCCCCTCCCATGAGGGTCTTTGTTCGACCGTCAAAGCCTGGGCTAACTAATGTTTGAGCAAGAGATTCAAGTTCAGCAGCCTGCCAAATGTGAGTCATGGTGCTGTGAGTGAAGCTGCTGTCCCAACAAACCAGCACAAATCTTCTTTTATCAAATAACTTTGAAAATCTCGCTCAGTATACATGACTCATGAGCATGAAGTGGCACCCATAGAGAAGTTTTCAGTGACAGAAAATTGTTTGGCATCTTCTGGGAAGATGATCACTCTGATTGTGTTTTCCTCAGCAGTTCGTTTCACCTCAATAGAATCATGAGGATGCCAAAAAGCAATTAATGCGTTTTTTCTGCCAGGGAGCCGGGCTGTTTGCTGAGGCTGGTCTGTCAATAAATCAGTTGTGCAGAGTAGAAATAGTTTTAGAGGGACAAGCTTAAGACTTTTTTTTATCGTTTTAAGGAAATGGTGTAACTTCTCCTGAAGATAAAGTTAAAGAAACTTTGATTTTGTCTTGCACTCAAAGGTGTTCAGTTTCAGTTCGTTGTTGCAATGCTTAGATCAAGTTGAACAATTTCCCAAAGAAAACAGTCCTCCCTGTTGACTCCACCCCTCACACTTGATACATGCAGCTCCGGAGGAAGTTTACGTCATCTCAGCGAATTACTTCATAGGCCCAGCCGTGAGAGGAATGAGGACCAACTGGTTGAGTTCCACCTCTGTGCTTGTCAAACCCTTTGCCTTGTCATTCCCTCACCTGTTTTTATTCTCTGTCCTTCTCTCAAACCAGCTCCCTTCTCGGATCTGAAAACAAACCCGACAAGGCCGGACCCAGAGGGGGAAAGCAGCCCCCCGAAGACAGAAACCATTCCCCAGAGGATGGAGTCACCGGCTAAGAAAGAAACAGACCGGAGATTGACGACCCCGACAAAGTCTGACATGCTTCGATCACCGGGGTCGACTGCGTCACCACATCCCAGGACCAAAAGGAAGGAAGGTAAAGAAAAAGAGAAACCTTAACACCAGAGAATGGATGCTACTTTTGCCAACTTCTGTTGCTTGAAGTTAAAACTAAATTTAGTCTCACATGAGGCAGCTCTTCTAATGGTACCATTACATCTGCAGTCCGCTGAGGTTCGGCGAGCTCTCCTGAGGCAAGATAATGCTCCAGTATCTGACTAAAAGCGACCACATGCTTTCAGACGTGAAGCTAAATCCAATAGAGCTGCTGCAGTTTATCTTAAAGTGTCAGAACAAACAGAGAACAAAAGCTGCTGTGTGGAAACATCTGAGCTTTCCGATCAAATATTCTAGACAGAATTGAATTAGTTAAGAAAATACGCCAGTAAAATATGGATAAATGAGCTTAGTCGCTTAGTGGCTAGCTAATGCTGATCACAGCCATTCACTGTGCCCTCATGAAAGGTGGGCAAAGGGAACCCAATTAGGAGCCCTGTTTTAGTGGGCAATGCCATTTAGTTTGACCTGGTACTGTAGATATTTCCACAATGCCACCACTTGAACTCCTTGAAGCCTTTGGCATAAAGCACATGAAAACTCTAAGGAACATGTTTGAGGGATTTTGGAGTTTAAGCCTCTTTTCTCTCTCTCCTTTATTCTTTATCCATTAATCCATTCTCTGTGGTCATGGTCTTTATTCCCTTAGCGTGAGGTGACAAGGATAACCCGCCAGAGTCCCAAACTGCTCCCAAAGTGCAACAATACTTACATTTTTTTTTTTTTTTTTACTGTGGTGACTTTCATGCTATCGTCTCTTTTCTACAGTCTGGTTTATTTTAAAGTATAGGTCACTCCTTAGTCTCCACGGCTTCTATTTTGTCCTTTCTTTTCCTCTGGCTTATTACTTGTGAGGGTTTGCTGCACCCAGAGGAGTATGAAGAAGATGAAAAGCACTTTGTGGCCTTTTTAATTAGTAAAATGAAACAGTGAGGCTTGCAGCTCAGTTGGGAGCTCTAGCCTCTGCTGTGTTGTATTTCGTAAAAGCTGTTATTTACTTCTGTCCAGAAAAAATACATTATATATATGGTGTGGGGGATTTCTCCAGTGTAAGGTTTGAGTTTGAGATATTATGGTGCATTACCATCAATTACCATCATACAGTCTGGCACGGTTTGGCACTGTAAACCCTGAGCTTGTTTGCATTTCCACAGCCAATATCCGTCCAGTCTCGCTTGTAATGATAAGAATTTGGGTCTTCACACAATTTTTTTGTCTGTTATGATGGATGCTTCGTCAGATTAGGCAATCACAGAGCTATAAATTAGTGCCATGACTTGACCAACTAACATGAAAGAGTGCATATATGTGCACGATCAGTCACTGTGACCAATGTGATGATGTTGGAGGGAAGAGGTGCTGGGCTAGAGTACACCCAGAATTATAACATACTGTGTTAATTTGTCTATTCAAATGTTATGATGAATGATGTGTTAGCTTGATGCTAATGCATACAGCAGAGACTCACCAGGTAATTGAAGTGTCCACTATTTCTAGTCAACATTTCTTTTTTCAGTAAGTTGTGGTTTTCCCTGGACGACACATCATATAGGCAGAGATGTTGTTGCAAGAGCTCAACAACTTGATTATTTTTTGTATTGCCATTTGTTTTGTTTATATTTATGACTGCTGTGCATGCAGAGGTCTCTGTGCTGTTATTGGTCAGCAAAGCATGAATGTCTTTTATTTGTTTTGTCACACAGACTGACATATTTACTTCATTATCTCTGATGCAGAGCTAGTGCATGAACTTTGCTTGGGCCTCTTACATTGAAAAAATACATTCGTTTTCTTTTCTAATTTCATCATTAGCATCTTTTTTGAGATTATTCTGTAAATTATTTATGAAACCGAGACATTTTTATCCCCTGGCCAACTTTTACAAACCTTTCTCCCCTTAAAAGTATCAATTCAGACACCATTTAGGCACCAGAACCGTTCAGAAAGTATTGATTTAGCATTGGTATTGGGAAAACCCCAAACGATACCCAATCTTACTTACTACCACTGTTGCACAGGAAGTGAATGTGCTTCCAAATCAACAGATCGCAGTAAGATAAATCCACCTTTTAGGGCTTGAAAGGCACACTTGGTACCCCAACAGAGGGGTGCCAAAAAGTAGGCTGGTACAGATCAGTTATTTAGGTGCCTTTTAGGGATGCATGATATTGGTTTTTTGTTGATATCCAATATGCTGATATTTTCAAATTCATCTTAGCAGATACAGGTACTGATGTATTTAGCTCAGACTTAAAACCTCAGTCCTTAGAACATACTTTAGAGTTTAAGGAATGAGGAAGAACAAAGAAAAAGACTTCAGCTGATGTAGGTCTGTTGGTCCAGGCTAAAACTTCACAAAATTATTTGTATGCATACAGCCAATATAGGCTGATATTTACTGCCAATATAGGCTGATATTTACAGGCAATATATAGGCTGATATCATGTTGATAATATCATGCAGTGCTAGTACCATTGCCAATTTTTGACAGTAGAAATGTACAAAATTATCCACTGTACTAAACTGGTTCCAGGTTGGAGACGACACATCTCCTGATAGTTGAAGATACCGCCCTCTGAACATGATTTTTCTTGTTCTTCATATGTTAGGAAGTAGATTAAAAGGGTTTCATGGGATGTTGTATGTTTTTTTATATCCTGCATTGCTGCTTTAGTACCATAATGTAGAGGCAAACAAAAAACACAGGGCTAACATTTTGTGAAAATGCTAGTATGCTGTATGCGAACAGTCCACCTAACTGTATTTTCTGGGCCAGTCTGTTTTTGTCTCTGAAGCTTTGTGCATGTGACGTTATGATTAACACGCTGCTGGTGCTGAGTAGCAAACAGCAGCACATCACACGGACTGAGGCAGCACACATGGGCTTTACATCCCCTCCTATAAATATCAAAGTGGGTCAGAGTTTTTCTTAGAGAGGGCTGCATAGCGGATTGTTTTCATGTTTATGATTCACGCCTCCACTTATTAGACACTGCTGAAGGTTGAGCTCCTTTGTATTAGATGTCGAACATCTGGTCTTTGAGGATTGAGGGGGATGATGTGTCGGGAAGAGGCAAGAAAGATCACGACTGCTGCCTCTGCACGAGTTCCCCAGCAGTGGAAAGGTTATTTATGGAAGTACACAACAAATATGTGATTTTACATGGTAGCTGTGCTGGTCTATGTACTTTTAAAGCAGATTTATTTGAGTAGGCTTTAAAGTGAGATGCAACGGAAACAGACATGAAAATATACTGTGCTTTCTGAAAAGGAATGACAGTCTTATAATCATCTTAGAACTTTATCTTCACCTGGATTTCATTTAAAGTACATACAAAAGAAGAAGCTGCTTTTGATGGTCTGAGTGACGACAGTTCTTATGACCACAAAGCAGAAAAAACGATCATGAGAGGCTGCAGTTTGCATTTTTGAAATAGCTCGGCTAGTGCTTGCTTGGGTTGCCGTTCCTCTCTACATTTTCTCGAACTGAGAGGTTCCCTTGAGGTATTTGGAAGGAATGTTATGTATTAGCACACATCAGGGATGTCACAGGGAGGAGAGATATATGTAAGTGCCCCCTGTAGTCATAACATATCACAGTCAAACATTAAAAACATACACCCACATCCACACAGAAGATGAGACTCACTGAGCCTGAAACATCCTGAAGTTTATATATCAAGATTGGCCACCATGAAGATTTTTACTCAATATTTTTTTTTTTTTTTTAGTCAGGAAAACATAGTAAACATTGGCTTCAGCCATTTGTTAAACATCACTCTGGAAATGTTTACAATGTCAGTTTCCTGCCATTGTCTGGTGGCATGCATTTCCTTGTGGTGAAATTTTAAAGTTTAAAGATTTAGCTGCTGACTTAGTAACTGAAGGCAATATTTTCACATGTTTATGTGTAGAAACATTGATGGCTTTTGGAGTTTGGGGACTTGGACAGCAAGTTCTTGTATCATGATGACCGATTGAACATTTACAGGATGCTTGAGGTATTTCCAGTCCAGTAACTTTTGGTGTTTTTTATGTAACAAGACACCTTTTGATAACTAAATAATGAGGAGACCTGTCCCACAGTGTAATCTTTTAGACACAGCTGTACACTCTCAAGGTTGTCAGTATTCTCCAAACTTAGATTTTTTGTTGCCACATGTTTTTAAAGATACAAACTTTTTCTTATTTTAGCTATAAATAGTTTTGAAAAGTATCAAACTGAAGAAAATACAGATATTCAGCCATATTTTAAATACAAAGAAAGGGCAAGCACTGTCTAGATTGCACAAAACATCTCTAACATTCCCTAGCTCATTCTTAAGAACTGTGGGAGGTTGTTGACATTTTCTGGTCCTTAGATACTTTTTGGATTCCACATTTTGAATAGGGATGTACGATAGTGGATTTTGTCAATATCCAATATGCTGATCCCTCTAAATTCATTTTAGCTGATACAGATATTAAAGTAGCATTTCATTGTAAAGAACACCAAGTATCTCCCGTGAGAGAGCCTGAGCCCAGCAGAGCTGAAAGAAGAAAACTTTCATATCTGCTAATATCAATATTGAACTTTAAGCTAATATCTACTATTACTGATATCATGCCAGTAATATTGTGAATCCCTTATATTAAAACAGTAAAATGTCTTTTATTAGGGATGTAATGGTATTAAAACCTCATTGTTCACAATAATACCTCAGTAAAGAGTAATTAGTGTGGTATCCAAAAAAAACAACAACAACAATAACAACAACAAGTGAAGACTTGAAAAAAATTAACTTTGGCATTTATGTAACAACAATTTTACTTTGAATTTACAATATGTGCAAAAAAAGTGCTGTGGGTGTGCACTGGGTGTAAAATATAGACTAATACTTTGGCTCTAGCGTGTTTACTAACCTTCTAAAGCCTTCGTTGTCCACCACTGAAAATAGCTGTAGGTCTTTAATACACCGTGTGATCTGTTGAGTCCTCAGCTGTTGTGGTGAAGTGAGATTGAACGCTTCCTTACAACTCCTTTAGCCTGGACAGATTCTGCTCCTTGCATCTTTGGGAATCTTGTCGGGGGGATGATTTGCCAAGTGGCTTCTTATGTTTTCCCCATCAAGTGTGTCACTGCAGTCTGGCAGTGCAGGCGTATTGTTTTTTTGTTTGTCCATTACCTTTTCTCCTTTCTGATTTCTTAAAATGCTTTCACACTCCAGGTGTCAAAGTCGCTGGAGCTTCCACAATCTCAAAAACTTTGTCATTCAATTTTCCCACGGCACGTAGGTTCCACTATTTTTGCGCTCTTAGACCAAGCCAGCGAGTGGAGTGCGAAGGATGATGGGTGTGCAAGGGCTGATGGAACCTCTACTTCCTTTTCGTTCTGCTCCACAAAAAAAAAAAAAACTACACTTTTTGCACTGAAAACCTGTCATTTGAAACCATCACATGTCCACAATGGCATCAAGATGATTCTGTCCCCCGTGATACCGTGATACTAACAATACATAGTTATTTTATTGATAGATAGTACAGATACTTCAACATTTGTAAGCATAAACTTAGCCAGTGTTTTGTGCAATTTAGAGTGTTGGAGTTTGGTTATAGTTTTTGGGAATTAAAATCAATAAATTACGGTATTTCAGGTGCCAGTAACTTTGGTATAGTTTCCATAGTATTGATGTTTGAATTGGTATTGTTTTGAAGCCTAAAACTCTGGTATCAAGGCCACCTTGATGAAAATTCTAACATCTCACGTCTTTAGAAGTGTTATCAAGAGAAATTACAGTTTAAGCATGTTTAAAGTAAATGTTTGTGACTTCACTCTGACTGGGGTAAATGGATTAGACCTGATTTATGTTTACAATATGTAATTTTTAATCTTAACCCCTTCTCTGTTTTTCTAATTCCTCATTTTAGATATCATGAAATCAGAAGAGAGGCAGAAGCTCGCAAAGGAGCGCAGAGAAGAAAAGGCCAAATATCTTGGTAAGTGGAAAAGAGGGGTGGGTGAACATTACCCTTCACACAGGGGGAGAGCTCCCCCTAGTGTTGGGGTGAGAGAGGTTTGGCAGTGCAGGCACCAGATGTTATGCATATGTTGCACAGGGACAAGAAAATGGTTGTTTGGGCTTTTGCACAAAATGACTAAAATGAGAAAAAGCCAAACCCCCATTTTATCACAGCAGAGGGAGCATTCTCTTTTAAAATGCATGTTTTAACACTCACCAGCTGTGTCGAAATGTTTGCTTTTTTCTTTCCTTCGGCCCCACTCTTTAAAATTTTATATGAATAGAGACATTTTTGTTTAGTAAAGAAATGTTGGGAAAAAAGTGTCAAAAGCACAACATTTTTTGTGGGTTTGCTGCAGTTTGCAATGTGATAAATGTCTCATAATTTCAAACTTTGTTTCAAAATTTTCCCATGCAACAGTCATTTAAGCGACTTTGTGTTTTCCATATTTCAGTCCACTTTGAATAGTGATAGTTTAAACTTCAATGGTGCCTTTTACATGTGGGTCATAAGAACTGACTGACATGGCTCTACCTGTTATGTCAGTAGATTTTGCATTTCTTTGCTTAAGTTCTTGTATTTGTTTAACACGCGGCTGTCACATCGGCTACACGCTGCTCAAACACTGCTTTGCATGATTGACAAGTTGCCTCTGTCTTCTCTCTCACCTCGTCCTTTCTGCAGAAGAGCTCAGCATGCTACAAGGTAAGCCACTTACCTATGTGTACGTGGTGGTGATGGTGGTGGTGGTGGTGACCCCCTTTATGTTTCATCTGGCTATTTCAGTTTAATAAAGATCAGTAGTTTTAATAATAGCTGGGCAATAAACCACAAACTTCTGAAGATATGGACTTTACCAGTCATCTAACATGTACTCATGTCAGCATGCTTGTCAACATCTCTCATAGGGCCTTGAGTCATCTTACTAAAGTAAACTGAGCAACATGCATGCAATATTTGTCAGTTTTGTTTATCAAAAAAGAAAATAAAGAGTTGAAATGTTGAGGTTTGGTCACATTGCCCAGCACTAGAGCCGATTCATTCACTCAACCTCCATGGTTTCCTTCAAAATCATGTTTTTTTCCTTTTTTTAATATTCTCCATCAAAGAAATTTCAACTAATTGTGACTTCTTTTCTCTTTTTGCATCATCAATGTGATCTTGGAAATAAACTTGTAGACTAGACTTATCATATAACCAATTCTTTATGTACAATCAAATGTCACTAATAGGTGTTGAGACAAAAAGGCTTCATCATTTTCAGATCCGTATGTATATGAGATGATGTAGTAGCATGCCCTGTGTTTGACCTTTCTGCATCCTGCTGCAGACACCACAGAGCTCTTTGCATTTTATATTCAAATATGACATGTTTGAACCACATGCCACAAAACTGCTATGATTATAATCTTACTGGAAAAATTCGAGGTTTAAGAGAGGGCTGCAGCCAGATTTATCTTGGCTGAGAATTTGTATCCGAAATGTTGGTGTGACTACATGTTGCAAAACAACAACTCACACCAAAATGGGAAAATACTAAAATTAGCATTCATATGTTCTTTGCTGGGCTGCACAATGGTGCAGTGGTTCGTACTCTTGCCTCATAACAAGAAGGTTCTTGGTTCAAATCCTCAGCAGACAAGGCCTTTCTGTGTGGAGTTTGCATGTTCCCCTGTGAATGTACGGGTTCTCTCCATGTACTCCCATAAACAAAAAACATGTTCAAATGTTAATCGGTGACTTTAAATTGACCATCAGGGTGACTGGCAAGCAGTTCAGGGTTGTCTTGCCCAACACCAGGTTGGGCTCTATGTTGTATAGATAATGGATGGATGGATGTTTTCGTTTGTTAAATAGTGAGCCTCCCAGTCATACTTTTTAATAATTACTGCTGTTTTTTAAAGATATAGTTGCCATTGTCATTGGTCAAAATACGCTTTAAGTCAGGGTTGTCCAAACTACGGTCCAGGTGCAAACTGTGGCTTTTGGCTCATTTTTAACTGGCTCTCAGCATATTCTTGAAATCAAGTGATAGTTAGCCCCCACAAAAATATGAAGGTTATGATTGATTATATTGTACTTCTTGGTATCGATGATAGGCGCTGCTGCTGTGTGAATTCTGTAAAAAAAAATTTGACAAGAAGAATCTGTTGACAACCTTTTTCATAACTAAATTCAGACAATTAAAAATGGCACTCGCTGTTAACCAAATTTAAGTCAGGAACACTCTTGTAATACATTTAGCTATTTTTGCAAATTGGATATACACTTTTACTTGGCAGAGAAGGCTCTGCTCAAAAGATGCTCACTGGGTTAGCCAAGCAGCATGCGTTGACTTTCCAGGAAGCACATGCTAGAAACCTTCATATGGATAGCTACATTTATGACAATGCATATTGAATAAAATAAAATTAGTTTAAAAGAAATTAATCCATCATAGCATGAATCACAATATGAGGTATAACAGCTTTATACAGCTTTATATAGCTTTATATATTTGAGAGAAAGAGCTGTGGTTGGCTCTGTTAGCTGGGAGGTGCTAATTAGGATCAGCTGGCTGTCAGGTAATTACAGTTAGGGGTATGACTGTCATGTCCTGCATGAACCAACGCTAGGCTTCATTACTTATTTTGATTCATAGTGTCCTGAGACTAGGTTTCAGAGGTCTGATTTTTCAAAGCATATCTTCAAGTTGCAACACTCCTGTAAAGCTTATGCAGCTTCATGCAGTTTCCTACTTACGTGTCTGAATGTGGAGATTACCCATCAGTGTCCCATCTCTACACTGGACTGGATTTATTAACCATAACATATTAACCCCTTAAAGCCTGTTGTAACATATTTGATACATACTTTTATGATACCTCTATCTAATCAGTATGATCAATAAATCACTAAAGAAACCTCTGAATACAATCTGATAAATGATAAAAATGCCCTCAAGTGGATTATCAGTTACCAAAAACACCTAATGTATCAAATGAGATACAAAAAAATATATCTGTTGAATTTTATGGAAATTTGGATTTTTTTTGGATTTCAGTAGAAACTGAAATAAACATTTCAGTTTCAAAAAATGAGAATTTTTTGCCTATAATTTGTGTTTTCAGGCTTTAATGGGCTAAAGGTCAGGCATTTCAAAGTGGACCTATTTTACTTGTACTTCTTGTGATATATTGCCCTCAGTGAAAACAGTCTGGACACCACTGCTTAAAGTATTTTTTGGCTTATTAGATTTTCTAAGCTAGATCATGTTCTTTGAATAAAAATTTATTTCTGCATTGAATCAGTTGATCATTGTGACATATATCCTCCGATGACACTTACCTTCAAACTTTCCTACTTGTACTATCAGTAAAACCATGTCGCGTAATCCTACTGTGTGTTTTCGACTGCTGTGCGATGATTTAGACACATTTTTGGCACGGATAAGTCTAATTGGGCGATCGCTGTGCATGCCAGATGGCGTGGCTTTGATCTGATATTCTGTCGGACCTGGATAAAAGATGAGACCGTAGAAAAGCTTGTGTTTACAAAATCAGCTTAAAAGAGATCTTATCAACCATCAGCAGAGGGAGACTCTTTGCCTATCAAAACGTGTGTCACGTCAGATCTTTGGTACATTTAACTGAAGGGTTGAAAGGCTGGGATCGGGAATTGTCTAAAAATGCACAGCAGCTACTCTTCATCCTTGTCTGTCTTTGGTTTAAATAGTTTATGAAACAGAGTTAGAGCTGCACTGTGTCAATGATTATTTCATGATCTTACTACTGTAGGCCCTGATGCTGCAAGTCAGCAGTGATTACTGTCAGGGAAGATTTAAGAAAGGCATTTTAAAACAATGTCAGCTTAAGATAACCTGAGAGACATGTTAATTACTCAAAGAGGTCTTTTTACACCATAAAGAATATGACCGAAAGACCTCTCTTGTTAGGACTGGCTGTTAATAAATTCAGTCTCTCTCTCATCAGAGCAGTTTGCTCTCTGTTTTCACCACAGCTCAACCAGTGAATAATGAAGCACTTTCCATTGCACTTAACTTGCTGTGCATCTCTACAGATTTCCTTTACTGGAAGGTAAAAGTACAGCTTCTCTCAAATCCAGGCCATGACGCTGTGATGAGCCAGGATACGCACTGCAGCAGATATTTTTTTCCTGCTGCAAGGTGTTGGCAGACTGCGCCTTCGTTTAACTCGACTTTCTGTTCCCTCACCAAACAGATGCCAGACTGTGTGCTCCCAATAAATCTGAACCCCTTTCGCCCTCAGCATTTCTGCAATGATCTGTCTCCATAATCCACAACCAGTTGCTTTTGTGGCATCAAGTGCTTTAGAGGGCTGAGCTGAGCCTCTTTGCTTAGGCTGATTCTTCATGGAGGTTTTCCTTTGTAGTTTGAAGAAATATGGTGAGTTGTGTACACAGAGAAGCAGCTGCTAAAGGCTGCTGTACGCCTTCTTTGAATGCTCAGGCACAAGGAGAAGATTTCCATATCAAAGTGTGTGGTTTATTGAAGCTGACATGGAGGCTTGGTGCGATTAGTGTGGGACAAAAGTGTCACTTCAGAAGAACTGTATCTGAACAACTCGGCATTATGCCGTATTTGTGTTAAAGTCGGGTAATTAAATTTGGTCTTTTCAAACAGACGGCACAATTAAGGTGATGGCTTACATGTTCTATTCTAAAAGATGACTTTAGATAAGAGGTGAACTTTTGGAAACCAAACCAATCAAAGGATATTTAAAACTGTGGCATTACAGACCTTTTAGAAGTATTTTAAAAGCCAACAGAAGACGGGAAAAGAGCTTCTTTGTTCCCTGCTGTAATGGCAAAATCTACCCTTCTGACTTTGTTTTCTGTTCCGTCCTAGCTGCTAAAAAGACGCAGTGGCTGGAGAAAGAGGAGAAAGCACGGCAGCTGAGGGAACAGCAGCTGGAGGAGCGCCGTAGGAAGCTCGAGGAACAGAGGATCAAGGCGGAAAAACGGAGAGCCGCCCTCGAGGAGAGACAGAAACAGAAACTGGAGAAGAATAAAGTGAGTTTGGATGGGTACACCTGTTGTGTTGATGCGATGTTAGCTTACCACTACAGTGATTCTAAGAGGTAATATCAGTGCCCTTCTTCATCTCAATAACAGCTGAGCCGCGTCAGTGTCAGATGATTTTACTCAAGGACACATCAGCCAGACTCTGGGATTAAATCCAGGCTTTTCAGCTGAATTCTACCAAGACGTGGATCCTGTCTTTGTCATTTCTAAATAACTGATATCTCCTCTTGTTTTGTTTCCAGGAACGCTACGAAGCAGCCATCCACAGGTCAACAAAGAAGACATGGGCAGAAATTCGCCAGCAAAGATGGTCTTGGGCTGGAGCCCTGAGCCAGAACTCCAGCCAGAAAGAAGGTGAGTACAGTACACTGATAAATCTGCAAACTAAAAGAATCAATTTGAACCACTCAAGAATCAAAATGCTTCTAACAGGGAGCCAATGCCTCAGTTAACCTTGCATCAGTGGGACATGCAACCCTTTAAATGGACATAGTTTCTGCCATTTGAGGTTTATGTATGTTCTTATCGGCTCTCCAGTTTCCTTGCTATGACTCTCATAAGGCCATTAGAGGGAAACAATTGAGACATTTATCTTTCTTATTCTCCCGATTTTCCCTGAGGATAGAAGTCTGATGTCCTTATCAAGGTCTCGCCCATATTTCTGGATAAATTTATTGTGGTTTTATTTGATGAATCACTTATTTTTTTAAATATTGTCATTCTGTAGCCGTGCTTGTTTTGTCCAAAATAGTCATCAGAGTCTTTCATTAAATATCACATAAAACCAAGGAAATTAAGAAATATTCTTATTTGAGAAACTGACACCTGCATATTAGACTGTATCATATGATGTTGTGTTCAGTCAAATATGGCAAAAAAATCCCGCATTATGATTTTTTTCTGGTAAATTAAACCAACTCCAGGTATTTTTTTTCCATTAATACCACAAAAAGAGAAAAAATCATTAACTTAGTTAGATGTACAGCACATAGTAAACTGTAAAACTGAACAAGTTGAACTGGATTTTTTAAAATTATCCATAATGAGTTGATAAAACTAAAAAAAATTTGTGGTAACTGATTATTCAAACATTTTAACTGAAAAAACACCATTTCTGTAGTAGCAGGTACTTAGCCATTTTACTTTATATAAACTCAATTTTACTTGTACATTTATGCAAAAAGTTAACTTTTTAAGTTTAACTACCCAGTGGAAACTTTCTTACACTTAAAAATTCTTTTTAAATCAATTAAAAACAACATGTTGATGTACCTTTTGTAAAGCTAGATGTTTTTTGTCCACTGCAATTGTCCCTTATTTCTATTATTTACTTTTATCTTGAATATTTACGTCACTCAAGGTAGGCCAACTCAAGCGACTACAAATAACAATTACTCAAAGGTGCACACTGAACCAGAAAACCTCTCCTCCCACAACTTTTATCTGTTCAGTCTTACAAAGAAAGACAGGAAGGTGCATTTAATCAACTTTGCACTTTAATGGAGTTCCATACATCTTCCCTCTAATTTACAAGTTTTTGCCCACAGGTGGGACTTATCTAACTGAGTCAGTAACTTCACTCATGGTGCAAAAGTATCTAATGCCTAAAGGCATTCTGGAAAAACTCTGTAGGTTAAGGGAAGATTGTTTTAAAAGACAATGTTTAAACCTGTAAAATGATGAAAACTAAATTGTGTTTCAGCTCAGCCAGTAACCTGGTATAAACTGGTGACTTTCAGCTGTGTGTGTCCAGGGCTGCTTTTGCTTTTTTATTGAATACATATCTGATGAGTATATTTTAACATTATAATGCAAACAAAAAAAGAGACATTCAAAAGGACTCTTCCTATTAGGCATCAGCTACTGTAAAGAGAACAATGAATACAGTCAGTTGAGACTCACCAGTTGATAGGGCCACCAGTTAAACTTATACACCGGGAGTGTTATGTCTGTGTGTGGAGCAAAATATTGTAGAAACAAAGAGTAGACAGTTTATTTAGACTGCTAGTCATCAGTCTGAGCTGATCTGATCTATTGAGTACTGATGTTAATATTAATTGACATCCTGGTAACCTCCTCGAGTCTCTGTGTTTATAGTTTACATCCCACACACTCCACAGTTGTATATGGCCTATTCTCTCTCATGAGCCCTCTAGTGGTGTCCTCCGGTAACACACCTCATGTATATTTACAAGAATGCTCATGATGCAGTATGCAAATACAAGGTGAAACAGCAAGTCTGTCTCCGGCCTAACGGTCTTGGAAAGCATTGGGGGGTTATATTTGAAACTTATTTACTTTTACTGCATATTGCAGCCTTAACACATCTATACCCTGTTGTATTAGGTTACTACAGCTGTGTCCTTGCATGCTGTTTGTCTCCTAAACATTACTTCAGTGTTATTAGCCCCTATTTATGTCCTTTTTGTATTGACAGTCCAAGTAAGAAAGTACTGGACTGCTCTATTGCAAAGTTTGCAGTATACAATCCTGCCAATAAAGTCTGGGTCTGCAGAGGCCACATTATACTGCAGAAATGATGTTTTAACAGCTTAATGGATGGTTCTGCCTCCTTATGCTGCCCTCCTTACTTGAAGCACTAAATCTAACGAGTCCTATCTTGTGTCATGTAATCTGCCTAGGCATATGCCAAGGGAATGACTGACTCTAATCAATCTCTACCTTCCTTGTGCCCTTGGTAGCCTGTTGTCTGTCAGAGTGTTGGAGTAAAAAGGCAGCAGTGGCCTGGCGAGAGTCTGTGGAGTTATTAAGGAAATGCCCATTTTGGCTTTAGTCAAAGAGCACACTGCCTCATCCGTTATTTTTGCCTACTTTTATGGAAATACAAATGGAAATTTAAATAGAAAAGCCCTACTTTAATACTGAACCTCCATTACAGTAATGTTCATTGAATCATGCCTGACAGCTTTTGGTAAAAGAGCGTGGTGTTCTTAGTTTGATGTGTATTAAATGGATATAAAATTGGGATAGATACAAGTATCAAACAAAGATGGTTTTAAGGACTCAATGTTTTGCCCTTTTCTGAGGGCCAATCCATGACATTGATGCTGGTTGAGTAAATGTTTCCCAGCAGCCTCTTTCCATTTCTTGTTATGCTGTTATGATTTTAGGTGACTTTTCTTGCTCTTTGCTTTAAATGATTTCTTTTAAAACTTACTGTTTTTCATGTGTTTTGGAATTTAGGTTTGTTGTGAAATAGGCTTAAACCTTTGTTTGCTTTTTATGTTGGATTTTAGAAGAATCTTTAAAGGATCATTTCGCCTAGTTATCACAGACAAAAGGGGGAGAAATAGCATTTTCCTCAATGGAGTTGCATAGAGTTTAGAGAATTGGTGTGCTCAGTGTGGAAAACTGTAATTTTAAATATTAATTAGCAACAAAAGATGCCCTGCTTACTTTGGATAATTAAAAAAAAATAACTGCCAGCATTTTCAATGAATAAATCATGAGCAATGAATGCAGAAGAATGCCACTGGAAACAGTCTTGAGTGTCCTGTGGAATATTTGAGGTCATTGTTTCTGGAGTTAGGAGGCCAGTGAAGGTCATTTCTCAATTTTAAAGGCAACAAAAACTTTTTAAATTGTATTTTAGGGGATTTAGGCCTCATTTGATGGGTGTAGGATAGTGGATAAAGAACGAAACTAGGGGTGGAGATTGGGAAATAACATCAAGAGGTCAGACTAGAAACTGAGCTGCCTGTTTTGAAGACTACAGCCTCTGTACATGGGGCACAACACAACTGCTAGGCTACCAGTGCTCATATTTTTTGATCATGCAGTGTATTTGTAGATGTATATTGTCTTCTTTTTTGTTACTGCTTATCTTATTCTATTAAACTCAGTGACCATCCTACTTTTTATCAACTTTCTACTGTATGTCTGTAATCTTGTGGTTGCACCAAACACCAAGGCAAATCCCGTGTATATGTAAAAACTAGAGTTGCCAAACAGTTAAGTGATTAATTTCAGAATTTATATTGTTTTTGCTTTATAAACCAGCTATAAACTCTTCTCTGCCCATGCCAAACAGTTAATTCTGCCTTTGACTCTTGTTTGGTGAACCTGATGATTAAAGTCTGTAGAAGCAAGACATACTGACAATTTAGCAAACAGGAGCCTCAGTGTGGAAGAACCATACACAGCCTGGCACCTCCTCCTCATGCTGGTCACCAGCCTGGTCACACACTGCTGTGGGATGGCATCCCATTCTTCAACCTGCATTTGCCACAAGTCAGCAAATGTGGTTGTGTTGGTCACTCTGGCACGAACAGCATGACCAAGCTGATCCCACAAGGGGTAAATGAGGTTGAGGTCAGGACTGCTGGCACGCCATTCCATCTTTTCCACTCCCAAATTCTGAAGGTAGTCTCTAAAAAAACCCTGCTTTGTGGGGGGCGAGCATTGCCATCTTGCAGGATAGAGTTTGGTCCCAGACTGTGGAGATATGAGATTGCCAATCAGACACCTGATTAACAGCCCCGGGAGGAACTAGAAGCTCAAAACAAGAGTCAATTGAAAAAAGCAGAATAAGCTGTCTGGCATTAGCAGAGAAGATTTGCTATTTTTCATGGATGCAACTCACATACTCAGCTCTGCTGCTCATCCCACAAATGCATGCTCCTTACAAATGTGGCACCATTTAAAAGGGGAATAAACAGACTTTCCAATGGTATAAGATTTATTCCCAAGAAGCATTGTTAGTACAAAGAAATGATCACAGACAAATTTCTTTACTTTTTGTGCTAAGGTTTGTTATTGCTATTTTGAACAAAAAAAACACTCTTCCCAATGTTAAATACAACAGTGAGAAATCTGTGTATTTTGATGAACTGGCCCTTTAAAAACTAAAGCCAAAGCTCTCAAAAACATCAAAATTCCTTTCTGACATGTTTTGTGCCATAGAAACCTGCCTGTTGGTACATAAACAGTCAAAACTTTTAATCATGGTTGCTCGACTCACAAAGTCACTATTGAAGTTTCCTCTGCAGTGTGAGGGTACATGTTTGTTTGTAGAGGCATGGTTCAAGCGTAACAAATGACGCCACTCAAGTTCCCCTCTTCCACCCCACCATGTGACCTGTGTGAACATCTGTGTGGCGCTCTCTTGGCTTCTTAGGCAGATGTTCTTTGTCGACGGTCAACCTGCCCAAACAAGTGGACACTGTTATAAACAAGCGACTGTCAAAGTCCTCCGCCACGCTCTGGAACTCCCCCAGCAGAAGTAAGGCAACATCTGGAATGATCCCCTCCTCTCGTTCAATGTGTCCATCACTGCCACCGCCAACACCTCCGAACCCGTCAATCATTGTCCTCTGTTTCTTCAGTTCCTCCTCTTTCTGATTTCAGTCCGTCTCTTGTGCCTGATGGTTGACAGCTGACCCATTTCCATCCTCCAAAACCATTTCGAATTCCTATTTTTGCTCGCCAGAATCGGGATGTTTGACATGCTCTGCATGCTTATATTGTAAAACGGGTCCTTCAGGGTGTCAACTTTTATTTTTTCATCTTTTACTATCCTTATGTTGGTTTGTTTGTGGTAATGACATTTTCCTTTGTTTGCATTGTCAAATGGATCCTTTTGTGTTCATTTTCATCATAACAAGCTGGAAATGGGATGTCTTTTATTTCACCTTGAATGCTTTCTTGATTGATGATCACAAAGGTGGGTCCTGATATCTTTCAATTGACCTTTTTTAATGTTTCAAATTTGTGCTGCTCTTTTTTTTTTTAAAGTTAACCAGGTCACCATGCATCCTTCCTTGCACAGGATGAGAAACTTCTGACTATAAAAGTAAAGTTAGAGAGTGAGTCAGCATTTTTAAGGAGATAATGTATTCTGAGAAACTCCCTGCAGCAGGTGCTGTTCTGTTCTGCTCGTAAAAAAAACAGATAGGTGATTTTTCTTTCCTTCTTGTCACTCTTCTAACTCCTTCTACAAAAATCAGGCTACTGAATATGTCTGAAAATAGTCAGTGTACACCTCTAAGGCCAAAAAGAAGGTGTGTCCCCTGAATAAACTACCAACTCGTTCCTCTACTTTTCTGTTTGTAAGCCCAAGGCTGTGGTTATAAATAACTGACTCACAGTCTAGACGAGCATTTCAAATAACTCTCTCTCTCCTGGGTGGCAACACTGCAGCCCAAGGTTATAGCAGACACAGTCCCTGAGTTAATTTTACTTCTTTTATACTCTCTTTGGGTGGCAAAGAATTGTCTAACTGGGATTTTGTGGGTGTGACTTGGCCTTTCTGCTTGTGGGCATATATGAGTTACAATCTAATTTCCCTTTTGTGTTAAACTTTAAACATGGGTGTTAATGAAAGGTTTCTGCAAAGGCTGGTTTTAGGTCAGTTCTTCTAATATTTTAATTTCACTAAGTTTTCAGGTGATTTATCTCCAGCAAACCTCAGGTTATAATGATTTCATCCATTCAGGAAATAATTTAGAATTACACAGAAATAATCCATCTGTTTTCTTCTCTCAGCCCGTGGCCTTGCACTCAGTCCATGGGAGAGCAGTATAGTTGACCGCCTGATGACGCCAACACTGTCTTTCCTCGCAAGAAGCCGAAGTGCTGCCAGTGTCCTCAGCAATGGCAAAGATGGTCGTAAGTTGAAATACAAAAAAGACTACGTAGATTAAACCTGTGTTTGACAGTGTCATAAATAACAGTGAGCTTTAATTATGCGGTGCTCTTTGCCTCAGACTCTCCTCTCTGCCCCCGTTCGGCCTCAGCAAGCCCCCTCACACTGTGCGCCCATCAGCCCCACCACCGCTGCTCTGACCGCTGGAGAGTGACGTCAAGCACGCCAGACATCACGCAGCGCCAGCTGAGACGGAGCTCCACGCCTGTAAGCCCTGTTCTCAAATTCTTTCTTGAGGTCTTCACACACTTAGTACAGTCATTAACAACCAGAAGATGTTTTTACAGTAAGCTGTTTTCCAGATAAAGACCGAAACAAAATGACCTTGAAATGTGTAACAGCTGATTCTGTCTTTACGAGAGGGTTAGCCTCTCATTGAGAATCAATTTAAAGCATGTTTGCTGAAAACACTTCCTTTCTCTTGTATTCAAACCAAAAGCATATGTCATCTTCCCTGCTGTCTTGATAATGCAATATGGTTTTTACAAGGTACAGACTGAAGTTTCTCATAATTCTTTCCTCTGCCATACAGATGGATAAAAACAAGAAAGAAAAGAAGGACAAGGAGCGGGAGAATGAGAAGGAGAAAAACGCTCTCACTAAAGAAAAAGTGCTGAAGAAGAGACAGTCTCTCCCCAGTATGAGACACAGACCTGATCCAAGGTAAAACATGCTCTTCACTCTGAAGTTTTTCACTTATATTAATGTCAGATAACTTTAATTTGAGAGTCTAATTAAATTTTATTTTATTTGGGTACCATTTAAAACAGACATACCATTTAACTGGAAACTGATATTAACTACTAGAGCTTTTAATATGATCAGAAATAATAATTCAATTTTTGCAGTCTACCCAGACCATACATATATATACAAAAAGCAAGCAGGAAATTTCAGAGACTGAAGCGTACTCTTCTGAGTAAAGTAAAAGACCTTTATTGAATTGCCTGCTTTATTATGTAAATATTCAAAACAAAGATAAGTCATCAGAAAGCTACACCCTGAGGAAGGCTCTTTGTGCCCCATGCAAGGATTGTGATCAAACTTTCAACATTTCCACGATGGAATAGCCAATTTAGTAAAGGCTCCTTCCTTTTCAGAAGATTGCCTTTGTTTTTCAACCTTTTAGATTTTTCTGTTCCCCACTAACAAGAACCTTCACAACACTTTGTTTAAACATCTGAGCTCTCCATACTCTTTTTAAACTTTGCCTCAAGTTTTGGTAAAACTATGGTTGTTAGCAGCATCCAGGCTAATCTCTTCACTGGCAGCCATTGTTTACAGGCTTGCTGTACAACTAAACTGTGCCCATAGTTACTGCCTTATTCTTAAATGATGCTAATCAGTCCATTAATTCTCTGACTGGGAACACAGATTGTAGCTTTGAGGTGGATCTGGGGCAGCCCTGAGAGCCCCTTATCACCAATTCTGTTCGTGATTTTTATGGACGGGATCTCAAGATACAATCGGGCAGGAGGGCTTCTGGTTTGGGGACCTCAGAATTTCATGTCTGCTGTTTGCAGATGATTTGGTTCTGTTGGCTTCCTCAACTGGGGATCTCCAGGAGGCATTTGGGTGGTTTGCAGCTGGGATAAAATAAGCACCTCCAAGCCTGAGGCCATAGTTCTCTGCTGGAAAATGGTGGATTGCTCCCTCTGAGTGGGGATAAGGTCTTTGCCTCAAGGGAGGGTTGACTGGACCATACGATTGACACGCAGATTGGTGCAGTGTCTGCAGTGTTGCACTGTTGGAATCGACCATTGTGGTGAAGAGGGAGCTGAGCCGAAAGGCAAAGCTTTTGATTTACTAGTCAATCTATGTTCCAACCCTCAGCTATGGTCATGAACTCTAGGTAATGATCAAAAGAATGAGAAATAAGTGGTCAAAATGAGATTCCTCAGGAAGGTGGGTGGGCTCAGCCTAAGGGATAGGATGTGGAGCTTGGGCATTCGGGGGAACCTTGAAGTAGAGCCACTGCTCCTTCAAGTCAAAATAAGCCAGTTGAGGTGGTTTGGGCATCTGATCAAGATGCCCTGACTGCCTCTCAGTGGAGGTCCTACAAGCAAGTCCAACTTGGAAGGAGGCCATGGGGAAGACCCAGAACTTGCAAGAGGGTTTCTAGTCTGGCCTGCAAGCACCTTCAAATCCCACAGGAAGTGCTTGAAAACATTGTTGGGTAGACGGATGTCTGGGCTAACTTACCACTGTATACATGCTACCACCGCAACCTGACCTTAGATAACTGTAGTAGGATGGATGTATGGATTTGCAAGGATAATGTTTAACAACAAGTAAATAAGTCCTCACATTTTGATTTAATCGTCACACAT
The DNA here is from genome assembly GCF_018320785.1 of Cheilinus undulatus. Taxonomy (NCBI): domain Eukaryota; kingdom Metazoa; phylum Chordata; class Actinopteri; order Labriformes; family Labridae; genus Cheilinus; species Cheilinus undulatus. The sequence goes on along the minus strand of NC_054872.1, from coordinate 37,450,721 downwards.
TAGAGCTTCTCTCATTTTTAGCAAATGAATATATATATATTTTTTTAAACTTATTTTAATATATTTTGGCCTGTTGGTTTAATAGACCAAACATAAGCTGGACTTTTTAATAAAAGGCTTTATCCCATTTCCATAGGTACTCCATAATAGGCATTTGTGATCATTTCTATATACATTGCATACTGGATAACTGTGGCAATAAAGGGCATAATATATTTAACCAGATTTATGATCATTAGTGTCAGTACAGAGTCTAAGTACTCGTACCTGTTCTTAAAAAACTGCAGATACTTTACTCAGCATTATTTTACATCATTTACTTACTTATTTAATGTATTTGATGTTAAGTTGTAAGGGAACATGTATGAAGCAAGTAAACTATTGCTACACACAGCAGCACTGAAAGCCTGAGCTAATTTGCAAAGCCCATCCCCAGCTAGGTAGGACGTTAGCCTCATTATTCAAGCAGGTTCTGAATTAAAAGTCATTGTTGCACTTTGGTGCCCTATATTGATGTAAGTATTTGTATTTGAAATTCTATCTGTGCATCCAAAATTAGATGCAAGGACACAGTAAATACACAAGGCAAGAGTGAACCTTTCTTATGAATCCCACAAAAAATCTTGCCATGAGCTCCATGTAAGATTGATAAAAACAACCATTCCCTCTTCAGAAACTGCCATTTGACCCTAGATGGCCCAAGCCCTAGTGGAAACATATCTGCTATTTTAGTTTCATTCAGCCATAGTCACTGAAACAATCCTGTAAACAAGTTTCACCTCACATCCCCCTGACCCACAGCTTGTTTGTGCTCCACGGCTGGCCGACCATGTTTACGTCTGCACTGTAATGACATCATGTTTAGTGCTCTGTTAGAGTCCTAGCAGTGAGTTAAAGGTCCTGCTATGAGTGGTCATTTCCTTTCTTAACCTCAGGCTAATGAAATAAATGGCATTCCATGACAGAGGAGATAGAGGAGGAGAAAAAAGTTCTTTTGATTCAATAAAATGGCAACAAAGAGCTTGGCAGAGCTGTCGATGCCTGAGGGGAAAGAGAAAATCTTCAGCATAGTGCACATTTTTCTCCAAGTGTGGCACTGAATGTGTGGAGCCAGCCGATAAAGCACTTGAAGGATGATGTAACGTTTGTCTGTTGTAAACCTGATTACTGAAGTCAGGTTTATATTTTTAAACATTCAAAAACTGGGTAAAACCATTGTTGAACCATAACTCTAATAATTTATCCCTGTATTTTCCCTTCATTTTAGCCCCAGTCCTTTATCAAGACAACGACCGTCGTCCCCTGCGACACCCAAGGGCAGAACTGCTTCACCCAGCCCTGCTGCCTCACCCAAGCCTCCAACCTCACGTGGAAGCCCATCAACCCCTAAAAGTAGGCCTAAAAGAGCCAGGACTCCAGCCAGGATAGACCATCGTACATCCTCCCCCATCCCGCTTGAGAGAGTGAAGGAGCCACGAAGACCTGCAACCCCAGAGGAGAGAAGGGGTGAGTACTAGAACAACAATGAAACAACAATGAAAATGAGGGCCCATACTGATTTGGAAATGTCAATTCTGCTGATAGTTGATACCGTTTCACTTCTTTTAGTGTAACACTCCCACTAAGCCAGCATTTTCTCTCATAATTGACCGTGAAAACAAATCTGAGCTCTTCTTACTGGTGATTTCTTCTGCCAAATATAAAGTCTCTTTAGTCTCTGTTAAACGGATACATCAATGCAGCCCTGACGAACAGAAAAACTGTTTTGGTGCCATCGTGGTGATATTAGATTGACTTGACAAGCCAAACAACAATCAGCCAAGACTGGCTGCTTACAGTTCTTCACATTGTCTCTGCTGCAGAAAATCTGTTTTTTAATCATTATTTATTTAAGGAAAACACAATGGAAGTATTATCAGACTTAGGCAAAAAACAAAACAAAATTAAAAAAACAAAATAAAATGAAAAAAGTACGTGCCTTTATGACTTTAGGAGCATGTGAGACAATTTTGATTATTTGTATGGGGATAACTAATGATCTGCATAATCATGATAAATCTTGGTTACATATAAAGCATTTTTAAGGCACTCCTGGTTATGCCAGAGTGCACCCCAGGGTGCCACAGCACCCTTGTTGAGAAAGGCTGTATTTCATAGTTGTATCTCATAGAACCAACTTCTCTTCTTACATGCTGCCATTCGGTTTGTTTACATTTGTGACAGCTGCACATGCAGAGTGCTCTGTCCTCTTATTGGCAAACATATCTGACACCACAGAACAAATTGTAGAGGGCAGCTCAAAACTCCAACATCCTAGACTCTCTGTCAGGAGGTTCTGATGTGTTTCAGATGTGTCCTTGATTGCTGTCCCCTATGAGATGATACATGAGATAAAATGACTGTCAAATTGAGCTATAATCATGCTGATAACATGTATGTTTTTGAAAACATTGCACTGCGCAGTATTCTGCATTATGTTGGGGGCTCCCATCTCTGCAGAATCTGCTGTCCTATTTGGCCTATCCTGTGATTCAGTAGTTCTTGGTCTCTTCCCTCGCATCTGAGTCATACTGTGTTATTGTTTTCTATTATAATGGTTCTTCACTGTCTGGCCTGGTCTCTTCCTGTGACCGGCCAAAAGAAGAATCTAATGGAAAGAGTGAACAAGCGTCTGGAAATCTGTGTCTTTTTCAAGAGCCAATAGGCAGAGATTACATCAGGCTTAATTAGCCATGCAAATGTATTTAGTGAGCCACACACAGCTCCACAGCCTGCGTCTTGTCACACACAGCACAGAGAGGCTGCTTTAATCAGACTTAAGTATGTAATTACTGACTTCTAAGGCTGAAGATAGAGCTGTTTACTGTTTTCAGCTGCTGCAGGCAGCCTGTTTCCCTGTGAATGTGGAGAGAAAAGGCTGATGTTCAACATTTTATTAAGAATGATGGATAAAAACCTCTTTAAACTCATTACTTGGATACACAGCACAGGCTCTGTGTGTTTTTGTCTCTACTCTAACAGCTGTTTCTACTGTCTCAGGCTCTCCACTGGTTCCTGCTATTGTCGTATCCTCTGCCGCCTCTTCCCCCCATGCGACAAGCATGACAGTTACAACCACTGCAGCCTCCTCCTCCTCACCTGAGCTGGTGCACTCAGCTCCTTCTGTCCCTGCACAGTCACCTGCACCCTCTCCATCAGCCAAGCCCATGGCGGGCACTAATGACCCGGAGGAGGCGGCTCGCATCCTGGCGGAGAAACGCAGGCAGGCCAGGGAGCAGAGAGAGAGGGAGGAGCAGGAGCGGCGCGAACAGGAGGAGAAGGAGAGGTCAGTGAATTATAAATATGCCTCAAAATACACAAGAGAGGGTCAGCACAGATTCCAAACACGTGTGTGTCTGTGCTGAAGGAAAGTAATTGCCCATCTGTTTTTCCAGTCTGGGGAAATATAAGTGACGGACAGTAAAAGACCAAGTCTGTTAGAATAGTACAGAAGGTCATGTAAGGGAGGCTAAAGAGACTGTCAATGCAGTGAATGTTAAAATGTTAGTCTTTGACTTAAAAGGCATGTGAATACTGCTAAAGTTTGCATGTATTCCCTAAAAGCCTGTGTATTTATGAAATTTCATTCTGGAATCACTGGTATAGAAAATGAAAAAAAAAGCCATGCTAAACCTTACAGGAGAGCTCCATGCATTTTCACAGCACATGTGTGTCTGAGTGAGTCCTCATTCAACACAGGCCATGGGAGCATGGGAGTTTTAAGAATTTGATAGCCTGTTGACTGATTCTTAGCACAACACGTCCCTATTTAGAGTTTAGAAATGGATGTGATCTCCTTTTGGCATTCATACCTCTGATTGTTTCCATAGCCTTATATAGTTTCTTGTTGCTGCATCAGTGTCAGCCAAGAGGAGAAAGTGTAAACTCAAGCAGAAATGTGATGGATTTTTAATGCTGTGCTAGGTTTAATTGGTTTGATACAGAATCCATATGCATCTACTGCTTCTGTGAATGATTTTCACAACATTTCTCCAAACATTTTTTTGTATTTTCATGGCAAAACCAACGTTGTTATCCCAACATAAGATAAGTAGGAGAAATGTACTCCATCTTGGGAAAGCTGAGTAAGATATAATATGTGGAAAATGCTTATACCCTTTTTCGTGCCCCAACTCTTCAGGATCCTGAGAGAGGAGCGGATAGCGAGAGAAGCAGAGGAGAGGCGGCTCCGGGAGGAGGAGGCTCGAGCCATGGCCGAGGAGCAGCGGAAGAGGGACGAAGCCCAACGCCTGCAGGAGGAGAAGGAGGCACAGGAGAGAGCTAAAGCTGAGCAGGAGGAGAACCTACGCCTGCAAAAACAGGTATACTGATTCTCAGTGCAGAGAAGGCAATGGAGGGGGAAGGTGTTAAAGCTGCACCATTGACAGGCCTTGTTAGTCAGATAAGAGCTAGAATAACTCACGAGGCTCAGAGTGAAAATTATCACTACCCTCTCAGTAAAGGTTGAAACATACATTTAAGCATGCACACTGTGGCCTCACAGTATCCCCAGGCTTTTTCCCCACATAACACCAACTTATAGACTCTCCTATCTTTAGCAAACACTTTGTTTTGTGGTGTTTTTCACTTGTTTACTGTTTCAGCTCAGCTGCTATCCTCACAGTGACCTTTTTTGATAACTGGCTTGTTAAAAAACAGGATTTTCAGGGCCAGTGGGATGTTGTCGTCCCTACAGGCAAATGATAATCCAACCTGGTGAGTGGGGACACTGAATAAAAACACCTGTTTACTGCAAAGATTTTAAAAATAGACATTAAGCAGTTTGGACGTTCTTTTGTTGACACAGTTTGCAAGGGATAATGATGCCTGATTACCACAAATATTAATTTCACTGACTAAAACTATGACTCAAACTGTTAGTCAACTACCAAGACTAATTAAAAATATTTATTTGGTTGACAAAAATTAGGATAACTTTCATTAAGTAGACTAAAATGTTAGTTGTGGACTTTTGGACATTCAAAATCTGTGATATTTCTCCACTGTTAAACCAATTGAAGTATTAATACCACATTCACTTGAGTGTTTTATATTTATAATGATTTTACAATTTGGCTGATTGAATTTCTTCATAGAAAATGAACGTTTCTAAAAGGAAAGGCTTTAACATAAGGACTTTTTATTGACTACAACTGGACAAGTTTTTGCTGACTAAAGGACTAAGCCTGTGGTCAACCAAAGAAAAACTTGGTCAAATGAAATTATACCCACACATACACTATCTGACGGTCGTTCTAGTAAAAAATTAATTAATTAAAAGACAGAGAGAAAATCTTTCCTTTATCTAGTAGTATGGATGGATATCGGAAAAGTGAAAAGTCAGCTAGTTGGGACTTAATGACCAGGAAACATTCTCTTTTCTCTCTTCTGTCTATAACAGACAGTAACAACATTTAAATGAGACAATAAAGGGACTTAATACTTGTATTTGCTGACCACTGAACTGAACAGGCCTTGGGAGTTGATGCTTTAACTGAGGGCAGAGCAGGGACACTCAGCAGCGCTGCTTCAGTACACACATTCAGCATCTTTGTGTCAAGTTTAACAAATGTTGTCTCCAAATTATTTACAGTGTAACCGCTGTAAAACAAACAGAATATAACATGTTCTGCATCCCTTTATGTGCCTCTCTACCTGTGTTGCCCACCACAGCATTGCTTCTCTCTGTCTCCTGTTGCTCATCTCTCAATCAGTCAGCTGCGTATTCCTGCTGTTTTGTTCTCACACACATCCACACACACGCGTGACCAGCCAATCAGCAGGATCTTGGTTGGATGAAAGCTTACCAACCCACCCACTAATCAACTGACTGCAAGGTGCCAGCTCCAAACTAGACTAAAACTGACTAAAAATGGCTTAAATGTGTCCAAAATTTTAAATCTGAAGACTATGACTAAATTTAAAGTCGCAATAATAATAACCAAAATAAACACTGATTACTTCAAACAGTTTAAAAAGGGATGTATGGTCATTCATAAGACAGGTAAATAAATGAGCAAATAAGGCATTAGGATAATAAATATGTAGTAAATAAACCCTTACTCTTGCAGAAATAAGTATAGGATACAATCCTACTAAACAGAAGTAAATGATAGCCTCAAATATAGTAAATCTTGATTGAAATACTATTAAATAGAAATATTATCTGCTATTCTGATAATCCGCACTATCAGCAGCCCTGGCGCTGTCCCATCTCTGAACATCCAGCTCTTGCTCTTTGCCGCCCCCCTGTGGTCTTTCACAGAATTGGCATGTGTGGTTAAAAATATGTTTCATCACAATTATGCAAAGTCATAATTAAGCAAGTATTGTAATTCCCCCCTAAAGGGCCCCCACAAGGCTGTCAACTTTGAAAATAGATCTTTTTGGCTGACATCTACAGAAAATATTCCTTTTGTGGCTGTAAACAATAATTGCAGCGTGCAACCACACCCTTGTTACGCAAAGGCATGTTATTTTGGCTGAGAGTTTTTTCCCTCACTCTGCTGGCATTAAACTTTTGGTTGGATTCTCGCCTGTTTTTGTTTTTTTTAGAAGGAAGAGGCTGAAGCTAAAGCTCGAGAGGAGGCTGAGAAGCAGCGTCTGGAGAGGGAGAAACACTTCCAGAAGGAGGAGCAGGAGAGGCTGGAGAGGAAGAAGGTAGGGTGTCACACATGTCCTCCCATCACTGTTGCTTCAGCCAGGTTTTAAAGTCACTTATTATAGACTGGAAATTCACATTCTTTTGGTTTTGTAGGTTTTCTGAATACCCTTGCTTAGGTTTTTGGGAAATAAAACATATTAAAATGTCTAAACTGATTGATTGAAGGTAGAAGTCCCAGCTCTGCATTATGCATACATCAGAGTAACATAAAATTAATTCTGCAGTCATTACATGATAAGCTCACCTCCCAGAATAGAGGTATCATATTCTGGGGTGCATAAATCTGTGGTCTGCCTCCTGACATGACAAAAGCAGGCTTGAAAGTTGAGTCCCTGAAACCAAGATGAATGATGTTTTTGGCTTATCCAGGATTGGCCGCCTGCATGCCATGATTTAATAGGGTTTTAGCCTGTGTGTGAGTACGGAGCTATATATAAACAGTAATAATGGAGGCCTTGCTGTGCCAATCATCTGTGTGTGGATTTGTGCAGATCTGCGAGTGCGGATGTGTGCTCTGTGACCATCTACTCCAGTAAACCACTCGCATCTGCCTCTGTTTGCCAGCTAAGCCTTCCTTTCCCTCCTCATCTTCGCTCCATGTGTGAGAGGCTCTTATCTAGAGGTGCCAGGCCTGCTTGAGACTGACCTAGCCTGGCTCTGTGCTGGATTTAGCCCCCTTGAACAGCATGTCCTCTGCGTCGAAGACTTCCCGCTTAGTCACACTTTATAAAACATCGACACAGATAGACAGACTTTTACCAAACCAGATTTATCTGTTCTTAAAGTGGTCTTTGTGGTCAGGAAGATCAGCAATGTTAAATCTATCCTGATTGTAAACAAAGCAGCTAGACAAACAAAAATGTTCTAGCCTAAGGAGGAAGCAAAATTAGTTTCCACACGTGTTTGTTAGCTATCCATAAAATATGCTGCATCTTAAAACCGTTCTACTTTTATGAGTGGCAGCTGCAGTCTTGGTCTCACTGTGTTGGGCTAGCCTAGCCGTGTCCTCAGATGAAAGTTGACATCTTCAAATCTCTTCCTTCTGTGTAAGGATAGACGCATTTTAGTGTTCATTGTTCAGCCGTCCTACGCTCGAGTTCCAGCTGAAAACACAAGTACTGCTTGACCATTATTGATTCAGGCCCACACCTAGAGACTCAAGGACCTCAGTCTGACTCTGTTCATTTACTTCAAGCATAACTACTATAGGTAGCAGATTTTTTCAGCAGAAGTTATGGAGAGTGAAATTTGAATCTTCAGTCTGTCAACTTGTGTGGGCTCAGTCTCGTCCATTATACCCAACAACAGTAGAACCTTATTTTTACAAAGTTATGTAATACAGTTTGTAATGGAAGCTGTATTAATAACTCCAACATTTGATTTGTTAAGAGAACTGAGCCAATTAATGCTGAACCTATAAACACATCCTGTACTGGTCACTTCCTCAAAACAGACTAAAATAAGCCCTGGGATGGTATTTTGTTCTTCTTGGCATTTCCTTAGTCTAATACTTTTTTCTTTTTTATTTCAAGCGTCTGGAGGAGATCATGAAGAGGACACGCAAGACAGATGCAGGCGACAAGGTACATTTGCTCTTCAGTTCTAACTAAGCAGAAACTGAACAGACCAACAAAAATGACTGAAATCATCTGCTGTCTTCACAGAAGGAGACAAAGTCCTCCCCACCAACGAATGGCACTGAGAAAGAGGCAGAAAGCAGTAAAGGTAAGGAAAACAGCTGCTTTCAACAGATGGGGTAAAATGTTGAGATTTTCCCAGGTTTATTTCAAGTTGGATTAAATTCAAACTAACTGTGTAGTCTTACGAACACACAAATAACAGACAAGAACTAGCACAACTGACTTAACATGGCTAAACAGGGGACAGCGTCCCCATGGAAATATTGTCAAATTAACATCAGCAGAGCTATCACCACATGCCTTCGGCCCTCCCTGCAGGTTATCATCTGCATGCCTGCTCCAAATGTATGTATAGCTCTGGTTTATATGCCAGTTACAGCAAACATATAACTTTAATAAGTTGAAATCACTGTCAAACAAAACTATGCTATATAATGCTATCTGCCCTCTTTGCTTGTTTACATTAGTGTAGTAGAGCTTGGAGAGAGAGCCAAACAACAGGCTACAGCTGGTCAAGGGTCACAGCTTGTACAATACTGTGCAAAACTTGTAGTCATGCCAAAAAAAAGGCATAGATTTGGCAATTGAGCTGCCTGAGGTTGGAGGATTGACACAACCAAGTCATGCTCTGGATGTTCTTGCATATTTCTAGGGGCATGGGAATATAATCTGTTGAAAAAATAACAGAGTCCACACCTTTGGGGCACTGTAAGTGGTGGAGGTGGCAAGGAAGCATGGCCTTGGGTACAGTCTGTGTGGGTAGTGGGGTTGTCATAAGCCCCTGGTTGTGCTGCCGGTGTCCCAATGACCCGAAAACTGCTGGTGGTCCTGGGTGTGTATACAGGGGTGAAAAGGCTAAGCTTGACCTTAACTGCTGGGCATCACACATGTGTGTCAGCATCTGCTTGGACTGTATGTGTAATGCTCTTCATTGAGCTCCCATTTTTTCCAGAAGGTTTTTCCAGGTTCCCAGAATGATATTTGGGGTTGAATTTAATGGGAAGATAACTGATAATTGGTATTTCAGTGCTGATACTGATTATTGATAGTTCATGAGAAAAACTACTATCTCTGAAAACTATACACTCACTTAAAGAAAAGTAGCAATATGATCGAGTAATAATACTCTTATGCAAGTACGAGCCTCGCATTCAAAATCTCAGTTATGTAATTGTGACAAACCTAATGAAACAAAAGTAAAATTACATTTTAGAATATGTTATACTAATGGATTAACCACTGATGCATGAATGTGCTCATCCCTTAAAAGTAGCAGATGTTAAAGCTGAGCACATGAGGATTTATTAAATTTTTCTGACTGTGGTTAGAAACCTAGCATTAGTCTCAGCCAGGGGAGAAACTATGTCAGACCGGCCAGCTCTATGTGCCAGCTCTTAAATGTGAATGATATGTACCGGTACTCAAATGAGAGCCGTTATCTCATTTTTCCTCTCACAACACACACACACAACTCTCAAACAGACTGAATGCTGTGTCAGGAGCGGGCTGTGTGACCTCTTAGATGTGATGACTCAAACACTCTTTGTGTTTGAGTCATCAGTGCTCTGCACTGTGCAGATCAATACAGCAGTCCAAGCAAAACTACTGGACACATGTTGTTCATAGAGAAGACATAGCTTACTTGTTTGGCTTGCTTATTTGTTAAAACCTACAATAGCACCAAATGAAGAGCCACTGGGAGCCGCATCTTTGTGCTTATAGTCCAAAATGGAAAAGAGCCAAAATGCCTGGCACTAGCTACAGGGGGGCAGGCCAATTATGGCTGCAAACGAAGGCTATGAATCAGTGATCACCAGCTATGAAAGCCTTGCTGGCTTAAAGCTAGATATAAACTACTTTAAAACATGCTCCATTTTATGTAAAGATAAAAGGTAGCACTCATTTTGGTAAATTTATTTTATCAGCAATCTATAAATTAAATGCTGATAAAGATATCGGCCTCACTGATCAGCCAGGCCGATCAACGCTCAACCCCTAAATCTAATAAGTATCCTACATCAGTTAACATTTTGACCTAAACTAAGAACCAAGGGTGGGTATCATATGATACCTCATGATACAGCACAATATGATACGCCATAGGTCGCCCACAATATCAGTCCTAATATATTGCAGTGATTCTTCAGTATTATCATATTGTAGGACTAACATTCAGTGGTTCATCATATTTGATTAAGTGAGAAATACAAAATGCTCCTTAAAAGATAACATGGAGGATTAATTTGGTGACAGTTTCACCTCTTCTCAGGCTTCATCCTTGGACTTCTTTTCACTGCTTCTGTCTGGTATTTTACCGCTTTCATCCTCTTTTATCCTGCCAACAATTTCTCCTTCCAATAAAGTTTTATTCATGTTCCCTCATTCATGTCATAAGGGCCAAAGTGAGAATTCATAAAGTGGTGACCTAGTGAGTCCAGTTGGAGAGGTTCAGAGCACAACATTTTTGTTCATCGAGATATTAGTATTTGGCGCCAATGATCATGCAATGATATCACATGCACCAGGATGAAAATATAAAGTGGTATTGATATTCTGTCCTACCCCAACTTAAACTTTCCTCACTCCAGGCAGTGTCTGACTTGTGTTTTTTGCACAACAAAAGACTCTTTATTATCCAACCTTGGGCTTAAATGAGATAACACATAACTCCACCGTCTCCTCTTTTTATTTCTTCAATATGTGAGATTAAACAGTCACAGGTATTTGTTGCACTTTAGTTCCTATTTCCCCCTGAGTCAGCTTGGCTTCAAATCATTCTGTATTGAAGGGATTATTAGGTTATGTATCTGTGTCTCACATCCTGCACAGCTGCTCTTTGACTAGCTCTCCTCTGCACAATAGGACCCATGTGTGCTTGCTCTTTGTCCAAGCTGTGAGACTGAGGGACTTTAAGAGGAACAGCCTGCAGCAGTTATCAAATACAAACTGTTGACATAAGCTTTTCTACAAGGACATGTGTGGTCTCACAGCTTCTAATTATGCAGACATGCTTCTTACAAAACTAAATTAGAATTGTACACCCTCTTTGTGTAAGCTTTGATGTCAAGTACAGTAGACAAGTAAGATAGAGAGGATCAATGTGGTAAGAAAGATTTTCTGTTTGAGGCAGAGTTCCCCATTCACATGAAGACAAAAGCCAGTCACTGATGTGGTCGGAGATCTGGCAGGGGTGCCTCCATTGTAGTCGGGTGTGTGGAGATCTGTTTCAGCCACAGCCATGTCCTCAGCAGAGTGGGGTATGGGGAGGGGAGTCCTAAACTACACAGAAAGAAGCTCCCCTCTCTTGCCAATTGTAGTTAGCCTGACATAATTAAAAAATAATTATACTTTAGTTTGTCTTATGATGGATAGCCTATCAAATCAAAGGTTGATCACATAAGATGATGACATGTGGTTTACTCTGGCTTAATGGTTTATTAACATTTTTTCTTCTAGTATCTGCTGAAAATCAGCCAAAATCAGAGGTCAACCAGCCCAATCACAGGACAGAAAACGGACAAACAAATGTCAAAGAAAGGTAAGGCTCGTCTCATTCTTATGGATATAAAACTGTCTTTGTTCTCATGTTGAGGCTGCACTGGCATGCCAGAAAAGAAGTCTGGTGTTGACTTAAAATAAACAGAAAACAGTAAACTGTATTTGGAGAAAGATTTTGTTTCTTGAAATATTTACTTTCTGTTTCTTGTGGACCCTTCATGGGGTAGATTGAACAGAAAAAAGCTCTTCTGTAACTGGACAACGCAGAGATGACTCATATGTATGAGTCACTCTCACCAAACATAACTATAACCATACTCTTCTTTGTGTTTCCCCTCTCCAGCAGCCCCTCAGTACCAGTGGTCAATGGGGTCCAGCCTATCAGACATGAAAATGGTCTGTCCACTAAAGGAGACTCTGCCCACTTTGGAGATATCCTTCACATCGCGAATCATGGAAACACGACGAATGGAGCGCGGGATAACTCTGAGCATGGCATGGACTCTGAGCCCATACTGTCGTTTGACAGTGAGGATTCATTCATGAAAAAGGCCGGTCCCATCAAGCCTCAGCATGTGGCAGGTACTCGGTTACGAACTGCTTTTCAACACGGGATATATGTATAAAGGATTCAGACTTAAATTAAGCTAAAATCAAATATATGATGAACAGACTGCTTTGTTTGTACAGTGCCTATGAATGATTGTACAGTGCCTAAGTATTAATTATTTAAATCAGTTATGGTCAACATAATTTGGCTTTTTTGACAGAAACAAGATGACAAAAAAACCTTTAATGTCAAAGTGACAGAATTTTACAAAGTAATGTCAATTAAACAAAACTATGTACTGTAAAAAAAAGTGCAAAAATATTCACCCCCTTTTGAGTGACTGACTTAATTCAACAAAAGACCAGCCAACTGGTGCTTGTAGTCTCACAATTAGTGAAATGGGGATCACCTGAGTGCAATGAATGTGTCTTAAGTGATTGTGGTATAAAAGACACCTATGTCTCGAAGGTCCAGTCACTGGTTAATCAGTATCCCTGGCTACACCTTGAAGACAAAAGAACATTCCAAGCAACTCAGAGAAGTTTATTGAGAAGTACAAGTCAGGGGATCCTTATAAACTGAGTGACCATGCAAGAAGGAGACTAGTGAGAGAGGCCATGAAGACATCTATGACTACTCTGAAAGAGCTACAAGCTTCAGCAGCTGAGATTGAGAGACTCTGCATACAACAACTGTTGCCCAGGTTCTCCCCCAGTCAAAGCTTTATTAGAGCATGGCAAAGAGAAAGCCAGTGTTGAAGCAAACACAAATTAAATCTTGAAAAGAGTTTGCCAAAAGGCCTGTGAGAGTCAAGTCGAAGTAAGTTCTTTGGTCTGAAGAGACCAAAATGATGCTTTCTGGCCATCAGACAAGATGCTATGTTTGGGAGACATCAAACACTGCACATCGCCACAAACACACCATCCCTGTTGTGAAGCACAGTGGTGGCAGCATCAGGCTGTGGGATGCTTCTAAGCAGTCAGCCCTGGAAGAGGGTAAAATGAATGCAGCAAAGTCCATATTTTTATTTAAGTCTTCTTACATTGTAGAAATATGTTTTCACTTTGACATGAAAGTTCTTTGGTAATTTTTTTTGTCAAAAATCCTAAATTATATTGATCATGATTAATTATTAAAATCAATAAAAGAACATTCAAGGAGGGTGAATCCTTTTTAAAGGCACTGTACAATCAAAGTAGCCTGACAGATAATTAACATAGCCTAGGTTGAAGGTGGGAGAAACAGACAGTGTTTTCCCAACCTTAGGTCCTATGAATAAACATTACATTAAAAACTAGAAAAGCACTCAGAGAGTGCAGACCTCCGCCATTAGCCCTATCTCCCAATAGTACAGAATCCTTAAAAAAAATTCCTGGATCCAGACGATGATCCAGATCTCTCCCAAAATCTATTCAGTTCTTCCTCATGCCATTTCTGACATTTCCTGAAAATTTCATCACAATCCATCCATAACATTTGAGTTTTGTTGCTAACAAACAAACAAACTAACAAACCCTGCTGCTCACATAACCTCCTTGGGAGAGGTAATAATTACAAAATGTATGATCTCCATTAGCAATAGAGTATAAAAACCATCCAGCGTCACATGTTCTCACTTAGACAATAGACCAAATGTGTGATTGTTAAACTGCCTTCCTTGAATTTATGGGAGTAGTTCACCATTTTCCTGACAGCTGTTTGTTGTGTAAAAGATCTGGTTAAGCCAAGGACACCAGTGTGCCATTTTGGGTTTGTTTACTCAACTTTCCGTCATAAAAAGGAGCAGCAAACAGAGCCCTGGTTTTCTTAAAAGAGGTTTGTGTACTTATTGGCAATGAGCTAGTTCTACTCTGGGCCAAGCTCTCACTACTAAAGAAAGACCTCAGTGCAAGGAACTACAGCTAGAGCTGCTGGCACACTGACCATGAACCTGAACTTACACCTCAACCTAACATGTGAATCATCACACCCTGAGAAGAAGATGGTGTAGAGGGTGTGGAGACTCCACTTACACCCACAAAGGGCCAGAGACAGGATGGGGAAGAAATCCTGTAGTGAAAGGGGTGAAGAGGAGCGGGGTATCTTTATACTGATGACAGCTTTTATTCAGCAGCCCCTCTGACAGGGGGGCTGTGAGGAATTCCCAGAATGTCTGAGGTGACGAGGAGACCCTATCCGCAAGTGCTTCACGGCCAGGGGCTAGAAACAGGACCCCGCAGCAATTAAGTAGCATATCACCCCTCACTCATGCAACACCCAGAGACAGTGTCAGCAGCACCTCACTCTCTCCTTCCCTTCCTGCAAAAACTTAACCTGCACTCGATAGCCCGAAGACAAACCAACGCTCATAAATATTCCGAAAGCAAACGGAGGATGTAGCTTTTTTTAATTAAAACTCTGCTTTCTCCTTTCTGCCTCCCATTCCTTTAATGCAGGCGTATAAAAAGCGAACATTTTCTCTTCTCATTTTCACTCTTGTAAATCTGGACACATGAGACGCCTTTTACCAGGCAGGACATTTACGAAGAGAGCAAACGATTGAAAGACGAGACTAATTGAATTTTATAATGTAACTCCATAGGACTTCATTTAATTTCAAGGCATCTTTCCAGGGTTTATTTGAATGTATTTTTTTAGAGTGTGGACATGTGGCGATGTCAGTCAAATTATTTAGCGTAGCATCGATTAGGAACTAGTTGTACTATATTGGCTGCATTTGACTATAACAAGTTTTATTTGAGTTCCTGGTCACAGGACTGTAAATCTTTTCTGCTGCACTGTCTTCAAGTTTTGCCACAAGGTCAGGGGTTAACAGACAACGAAATACTTCGATCTAAAAGTGTGACCTCTTTCAGTCTGTAAGCATGTGTTGATGAATCCTCAGTGGTTGCTGATCTTTAACCCAGTGCTCTCCCTTCTTCACAGAGGTCCTGTGACATGCTCCAGTGTTGAAGTGCTCGTCGCCTTTAGGCCATTGACCTCTCCCAGCCCTGCCGATGCTTGCATGGGGATTTCTGTGACCTGTGCCAATCAACAACCTTTTTTTTTTTCTCCACGCCCCTTGAAGTAAACATACTTCTCTGTGAGGATGAAATGGGCTGCAGAAAGTTAATACAAAGCATCGGGTTGTACGCAAGAAGACAAAACAGGATGAAAGGTGCATCATTGTTTACTTCAGTAAAGATCTTTGTGGCAGAGACCCCATGCACCTCAATAATCAGCGCTATCATCCTTTGTACATGGCAGTACGGCTGTGTAATTTTTATTACAGGAAGCTGAAGTGTTTGTTTTACTTTGTTCTTTAGTTATTTAACTGAAAGAGGATTATAAAAAGACTGGGTACATTTTTGTGAATAATGTAAATTAACTTTGTGATGGACAGTGGAGGGTGAGGATTTAAGTAAGAAAGGGACTCACTTAAAGCTACTCTCCTGTGAGTAGAAAGCCAGGTATTGAGCATCCTGGTGTGTATAAAGCCACCTGTAACAGTTTTTGTAAAGTTCAACTGAGAAATCTGGAAAAGGATTTGAAATATAAGTTCACATGCAGCAGCTTTGTAACAAGTGTAAACATTCTGTCTGTTCGAACCTCTTAGATTGATTGTACGCAGAACTGGATGTAAAAACAAGAATTCAACCTCGACGATTAAGAAAGCAGATGTTAAATTCCTATCGGCAGGAATTTACTCCATTATTCACTTTTATTTCACATGTATAAGCATGACTCAGTTTTCTCTCATAAATCCATGGACTCATATGTGTTTGAAATACTGGTGCGTGTACATGCTATAATTATTTTGATGTGCGTTACCAGGTCAGTGGAAGTATCTTCAGTCTTATTAAAGACAAGCTGTCCAGTCAGTGGCCTCTGCTTCTGTTTTTTCCTGATGAATAGTGGATTTCAAGAAACTGGGGGGATTTTGTGGAAGAAGAAACGCATGCAGATGTTCCTAAGTAAAACATTCTTGGATTCTTTTATCGATCACAGGCATTCAACATTGAAAATATGTTATAAATCTCACAGTTTGGGAAAGTTTTGTGTTTGATTTTTCCTTGTTTACTCCTAAAGTTTAACAATATTTTGACTTTCGGGGGGAAAAACCGACCACCAGTCAGAGTTGCGATAGATACAGTGCACGCGAAGCGGCAGGAAAACAGATTTAGAGATGGTACTAGAGGACCTTCAAGTTGATATACAAGGCATGTGAGTTGGCTCAGCTGTCCATTTCAGTTTGGGTCTCCTTTTACAAAATCCCCACAGGGGGTACATGCCCCTCCTCAGGCTGCCCCCTCCCTTTCACTATATTCTGGTGAGACCTGGCACACTCTGTTTCCAACCTTCTAGGCAGCTGTAGCACTCTAAAAACTCAATTTATGTCCCCTTATATCAAACACTAAGACATAAGTCCTGAACGATGATCAGTCAGGCATGTGATGGAGATTCCTTATGTGAAATGTAGTGCGGTGCAGGCGTATGAGCGAGTAGAGTTTAAGTTGAACCCGTAATGCAGGGACTACCTCCCAGTGGGCTTCATATTATTTCATCACCTTGCAATGGAAAGCTCTTAGCAATGCATGCACTCTTTCAACCGTCTCTGAAAGGAAAATTTCGACCAATTTGTGGTTCAAAGATGGAAAAGATTGGCCACAAAGGAGATCCAACATGCATGTGACCAATATTTAAAGTGGGAACTTTGATTTTTAAATCTTTTAGCACTATGAATCATAGTGGTCACTGGAAACTGTGTCATTCTTAAAATGCTCTCATTACTACCAGAATGTTTGCAAACTTTCATGAAGCTCCTTTTCCTTTTCGATGCTTTTACTACAGGTTTCCCCTCATTTAGCTCAGTCAGATCCTGCCACAGCCTGTTGGCTTCCCGAGCTTCCTTGAGAAAGATGTAAACTCCTGCCGACACCTAAGTGTGTGTTGCGACAACATGATCCTGCTGGTTTCTCAAGCTGCTACCGCAGTTGTCCACATGGCTCTCTTGTTCAAGCTGTATTCATCCCCCCCAGCAGAGGGTGCACCGCTGCAGCGAGGAGGTGACAGACGGCAGATTACATTTCTCTGGATTCATGCCTACTCTGTAGTTTGATACCACGGTGTGTCAACATGGTAATCACTTTTACCCTTATCAGAGTGTCTACATAGCCAAAATTCACGATCTGATTTCAAATTCATACATAGACTCAGAGTTTTTTGATTGGGTTGATCTGCAGATCATTCTCTGGTAATGTGTGGTGCTTCTCAGAGAGGGACTGGAGGATTAGTGGGCACTATTTTTAGGGAGGTGTCAGTGAGGCAGGGCACAGTTACATGATGAGTAATGCCAAGTCTCTGAATAAATTTAAACAGAAATAGGATTAAAAAAGATAGAATTTGTAGATGGAAAAGATGAGCCAAGTACCAGCAACAGTCTAAGTAAACTGTTCCAGTGCTGGACGTCCAGCTTGCTGGCATTGCCCCTCATGTTCATGCCACTGTGATTGACGGTGTATTATCTGCTCAGCCTGTGAGTGTGCTGATGGGTGCATTGGAAGTGTCACTATCCATAGCTGGATTCTTATCATCCACCTCTCTGGGGACTAAACGAAAGATCCAATCGCATTTTGACGCGTGCCGTGTGATGGCTTTACAAGCTTGTTGTCAGACCTTTGTGTTTGTGCTGCTGTGCCCAGAGACTGCAGTCTGCATACTCTGGGACATGAGTTCATCTTTGTCTCAGACATAAATCTCTACACTTGAAGACTGGGAGGAATCTTGCAAATATTTCAGAATGGCAAGTGTGCCCGCTCAGCCTCCATTTTTAACAAGATAGGCAGGGTCAGCTCGAGGTCACACCACTCCAGATAAGACCACCAGTACTTCAGTTATTCATACATCACAACCATCAAAGCCCAACAGCCCCGGCCTTTTCCAGTGTTTATACTCACGCCCCCCTCTCCCTCTCTCACGTTGAACCGTCTTTATCTGCTCAGCAACAGGCTCTCCTCACACAGCTGCTCTCAGATGGCAGACCATTAATGAAAGGCCACAGCACGACACAGTAAGCCCGCTTCTTGATCCCCGTAACCGCTCCGGGCAGGGCAGCCTTTCAGCAATGTCAGAGAGGGCAAGATTTAAGAGCGATACCCCCCTCAGTAGACCCCCTGCTGGGACTGGATGCCACTGAGCTACCCCCCTTAGAGGTTGTACAGAGAGCCCAAGGCCTTGCATCCGGGGTGGTCACCATAGGGCCACAGACTAAACAGACAGCTGTTGGAGCGTTGTCACAACCCCATCAGATATGGACTCTTTTTGATAAGGTTCCTCCTGAGTGTCTGATGTTCAACCAAACCTCAAGAATTTAAAAGTCTGACCTTAGTACTCTCTGCGTTCACGTCATTATTCATGTTTTCTTTTGGTACATGTGAATAAAGGCACGTTAAAATAAAGTGGGAACAGATTTACTGGACAAGTCAACATTCACTTTATGAGAGCATCTGCTTGGCTGTTGATCAGTATTGAGATTCCTTTATTTACAGCTTTGGCAAAATTTCAACCCAAGTAACTGTTGTTAACAAAAAGTTGGACCTGCATCACAACAAATACTGTGAGATCATGTAAATAAGTTGCTAATGTAATAATCTCTGCAAATTAGATACCTTGTTATCTTGAAAAAAGTCTTGAGTTATGCTAAGGATATAAAACATCCATAAAAAGGAGTGACTGGGAGTCTAGTCGTGCTCCAAGTACAGACCACAGACTGTGTAAACATGGATGTAGTCTTGCTGATGCCATCCTTGGGTTCTTTTAGGAGGTGTTGTGCCCAAAGATAGTGGTCCTCAAGTTAAACTCAAGCCCAGTTTGTTTAAATCTGTGATATTTATGCCCTTGTGACATTTCGCCTTCACTATGAATCTTCCTTCTCATTTGCTCCTCTGTACCTGCTCTAAAAGTAGTAACAGAGGTGAAAATAGGATCAGTGACAAATACACAGTGAAAACAACAGTCTCAAACCAACTTCTGCTCAAGCCACGGTCCTTATAATGCATTAGTTTAAGCCTTAATATTAGGAATGCACGGGGTTAGCCAGCTAAGCAGCTAAATTCAGATATTGAATAAGCCAGTGCAAGATATGTGCATCTGTAAAACTTATATCTGCCATTTTTATGGGTACAGGCCTCAAATTCTGGTCAAATGCTCTTTTAAAACTGTAATGAAGCTTCCCACCACTAGTAGCCACTGTAGCTTCAGTTACTGCCATAACCTTCCCCTGGCACTTAGCCATACGTTAACAAGAGAGGCGTAGCGTTTAGCGAGTCATAAGAACAGTGTGCTGTGGCAGTGTTTTGTACTGTGTTTGCAGTGTTTGACGTACTATCCATTATTTTTGATAAGAGAGAAAAGTACCAAAGAAAAACAGACATACAAGTCACATTTTCAATCCAAAGCTCCTTATCAATCCAAGCCCTATCAATGCCATTATCAATACTTGTCTGTTGCGTGATGGAAAGACAAATGACGGTCTGATTTTAACAAAAGCGGTATGAGTATGAGTTCGAAAGGTCATAGATTCATATCATTTTATTTTATATTGTAGAAAAAACTAACACTATTTCATCCTCACAACTAAATTTTTTCATCTTTCTTCTCAAAAACTGAATTTACGTTTTCTCAAGGTTGCACATCATGTTTTATACATACAGTGCAACAACTGCATAATCCTACTGTCCTTTGAATGCATCATATTATAGCCCTTTGTCAGCTTGTTAAGTGAGCTAATTAACATCTGTTCTGCCGTTTTCAAAGCGGGTTTCAACATTGAGTTAATGTTTGTGACTTCAGGAGCTGCTACAAAGTTTGGGAGCACTTTTCATGGAGATTTTGAGCAGAGAAGAGCTGCTAAATCCAGAGACTGCATACTACTCTAACAGTTGGAGTTTTTTTTCTTTTTTTTTTAAATCAAGTTGACAGTCTAAGGTAGGCTACTCCTCCATTTTGGTTTAATTTGATTCATAATTCTGATGTGTTTTGAGCGATGAATTGATTAGCCAACAACTAAAATGCTCTTTAGACCTACTTGTCTGTGTCTCTGCTCTGAACTCTGATAGACAGTCAGTGAGTGGGGCAGGCCACAGGAAAGACAGTGATGCATCCTCCCTCTGACATTTTTATATCTCAGTTAGATCTGTTTATTTTTTCCCCATCCACCTCAGTTAGAGATTTTACATGGCATACTGTCTAGTGATTATTTACCGTGATATTTAAGCACGTTTATCACTAATGGCTACTGTTATAATTTAAATATAAACTACATAAGAGGGAGCTCAGGGGTTAGCACTGTTGCCTCACAACAAGACGGCTCCTGGTTTGCTTCACGGTCAGGGCCTTTCTGTGCTGAGTTTGCATGCTCTCCCCATGCTTGCTTGTACTCCTGCTTCCTCTCACGACCAAAGACATGCTCATTAGGTTGGTTGGTCACTCTGATTGGTCGTAGGTGTGAGTGTGAGCCTGCCTGGTGGTCTGTCTATTTATGTCAGCCCTGTTATTGCCTGGCGACCAGTCTAGGGTGTACCCTGCCTCTCGCCCAATGTCAGCTAAGATAGGCTCCAGCCCCTCAAGGAGATAAGAAATAAAGAAAATGTATGGATGAGAACTAGGGTCAAAGATGAAGAAAAAATAATGCTGTACACTTCAAGACTTCAGTCGAAATGATGAGAAAAAAATAATGTCAAAATTTCGAGAACAAAATTTGTGATACAGTTTCAAGATTAAAGTAGAAATGTTGATAGAAAGTCAAGAATGAAGTTGAAAATATCAAGAAAAAAGTCGAAATAATCAGAGGTCAAACTAATCATTAGCGAATAGCTCTGAGGACTATAAGAAACAGCGAATCTTGACTGGCTCCTCAAAACGATCAATGAACGTATGAACATGTGAAACTACTTTAGATTAAACAACAAGAAAATTCTTTATCATTTATCCACTATCTGTTATAGTAGTAAGTGTTGATTTTATTCTCAAAATTTCAACTTATTTCTCATCATTTTCATTTAAATCTCCATGTATACAGCATTGTTACTGGAACAACAATGCTGACCCTAATCCTCTTCTGTGATGACCAGTATGATAACCACAAACCAAAATTTTATATGGTTACAGTTAATACTGGTGACTGTAGTTCATCCCTTAATAAACACATGGTATTTACTAGCATTGATCTAAAAAAAACCACATCATTTACATTAAATGCTACTAACATATTGATATGAAATATATTTGTTGGGCTTTATGTCATTGTGTGAGGTGCTGCAGCACAGACACCATGCTTTTATGATATGCTACACCTTTTAACTGGTAGTGATCCCACATTTTCAGCATGCTCTGTCATTTCTGCTGGGATGTCTGATCTTTTTGGTCTTCTGTAGTTACTTCTCTCTCTTCTTCCATGATCTATACGCCTCGCATCAACTTCACTGCATGATCCATTATAGCGACTAAATAACTCTCCATATGAAAGACAGTATGCGGTGAATCTCAGCACACTGCATAGCTGTCTGTACTGAACCATATAGTATGTAAACATAATCAAGGAAATTTAGGAATCGAGTTACTCAGCTTTTTCCAGGAATGGATTCAGTGATGGGATGGGATGTTATGTGATACAGTGCACTTTTGTGACCTTAGGGGAATTTGACTCAAGTTTTTTTATTAACATAATAACATATTTGTTTAATAACCAATATTTGCAAGTCAGATCTAAATACCAAGTAAAGCTGAGAGTGACACAAATGTAGAATTTGCATGCTTGGACATAAGCCAAAACCATGGCTAATATAAAGGCCAGGACCAAAAGAACATCTATGTCTGTTTAACAACAGAGGAAAATCAACTGAATATTGTTAAAAAAAACACTAAAAACTATTTTGATGAAGCTATAGAAGAGAAAGTAAATAACCAAGAACCTTAAGCTTTTATAGGACACTCACTGAAATACTAGGAAATTCAAAATGTAACTCCCAGAGTATTATTGGTGGACATTCCAAGATTTTTCTACTTCAGTCACTTATATACATTTTCTTTCTTGTTATGGTAAAAATCAAAGTCAACAAACTGACCATATATGGTTCCTTGCCCGTTAAGAAAGGAAATAAGAAAGATTGGCTTCAGAACACTGTAAGTAATGGAGGTACCACCAGTTTAGTCTTCTAATACCAACAGGAGACCAAAAGTAATCAAAAACAGGGCATGACATTAACTTTTTTGCTCAGTAGTCACTTTGGCTAGTGGTTTTGTAAAGTTACTAGCCACTCAGGGTGTCCACTAGCCATAATTTAGTTGTTTGGAAACTATGTATTACATGACAAATAAGGTGAGAGATGAAACACATGCTAATGGTCAAAGAGGCTGCTCCCCTTTGCAGTTGTTTTGGAGAAAAGTTGACCCTTGTATGTGCAGATCTGCCTCATTGCAACATGCATTCAAATCATAAACACTGCTGCTGATAAACAAGCATGGTTGAAGTGAAATACAGGCTGTGACACTGATAGATTCTACTGGCCAAACTGGCTTTTTAGTCATGCTGGTATCCGCCACAGCTGAAATCTACCTGAATTTGGCAGGTTGGCAATGAAAATGTTAAGCCCTGATCGCATTTATTGAATAACTAAGTGAATTTAAAACAGATTTCTGCCATTTAAGTTTATTAAAAATATTGTACTGTTGAAAAACTGACTAAAATCAACTAAAACTCCACTAATAATACATTTTTACCTTATAATTCCACCAGAAACTCTAAAAAAACCTACAAATATTGACTGTCCAAATGATTTTAAGCAGCCCAAGGTGAAAATATAAACTGATATAACCTTTTGAGTATAATAAAGCTGTTATAAGACTCTGAAATTTGATAAAAAATCACACCCTTTTTTCTATTTATACCATATAATCAAGAAAAATGCATCACTGGTCCCCTCATCAATTTTTTCCAAACCTGTGCCAATTTCTAACTACACTAAAGTCTACAATTATGCTACATTTTAATGGGTTATTTGTCAAGAAAATACCCTTAGTCTAGCTGCTAAATGAAATGGGCATATGTCTGAAATGTAGACATCATTCATACAGCCTATGATTAAATTTGATGCCTCCAGATTTCACACTAAAATTGAAGAAGTTGCTAAAATTGTATGCAAACAAAACCCACCATGGCATTTAGCTCTCCTTTAATAATATTATTTAAGTTTCATCAACATTGAAGAGATATTTGTTTGGGACCAAAAGAGTCGTAAAACTGCATTTTGGAGGAAACAGGAAGTTTGAGATGCTCTGGGCCACTGCTGATTGGTCAGATGGAGTGATTTCACTTTTTGGACTGGTTGGCTGAGAAAATCTTTCTGGTTCTACTGTATCAGAGAACTGGGAGGAGGCTTTATCTTGGGACCATGGTTCTCTGTTCTCGGGGCAATCCATCCAAGAGTCACAGGGATATTTCCCTCTGGACCGAACTGGTGGGAAAAAACGGTCACCTGACAAACAAACTTTGGCGTTATAAGAGCTCGCCTCTAGTGGCTAAAATACAGAACAACATCCTCCACCCCAGAGGTTTCACATTTAGACGTGGACGCAGCTTTAATTTCAAAGATGTGTTGTCTCTTCGTCTTGGAGCTGACAGCTTTACAACATCACTGCCAATCAGCGCACAGAGGACAAGCAGCTTCAATTTTGCCAGCTTGCAAGCTCGGTTATTTTCAGTTCGTGGGATAACTGAGGATTAATCCCCTGTGACAGACTGGCTGCCAGCTACAGCGAGGGCCTTCTGGATCGCTCAGTTTTCTTTTTGTTCCATTTGGAAAGAAAACTCTCAAATGGGAGCTGACAAGGAGGAAGCTGAGCCAAATGTTTAATGTAATAACAGGATCGCCCCTGGTGTCGCTCAGTGTTAGCGTTGGCTTGCTGGAGAAGAGGCCCCTATAGATGATTTATCCAAGTGTTGGCCTGGCACCACCTGTAATGTCTGATGTCTCTCTGAAGTATATGTTCACTCTCTCAGATGTTTCTTGGCTGCTGTGAAATAGGACAACTACAGGAGTCCTCACATGAAGCCACACCTACAATTTCTGTCTTTTTTTTCCAGTGGGAATTTCCGTCCATATAATTTATGTTTGGAGATTTTTATTTTCAAATTTAGTGGCTTTGGAAATGAAGCTTATTTTCTCACATTTACTGCTCGACAAAAGTTAAAACCTCTGTAACAAGAGCATAAAATATGATCCAAAAATAATGACACAACCCTTTGGAAGACTTTGTCAGTTCAATAAAGGTTGCAAAAGCTATAAATCTATTTCTTCCTTATTTATCTTGCAGGAAAAAACCTTGCTGTATTAGTATCAGTGTAATTTACTGTCACGAAGGTTAACAAGAGGTTGCATGAGGATGTCTGGTGTCTGTGTGAAAGAGGGAGATAAAAAACTACAGACAGAGAATGTGTGTGAATATGTGTTTGCATTCCCACAATTCTGTTTGTGTGTGTTTTATGTGTGTGTGCACATACTGCAAAGTGTGGGAGTGTCTGTGTGGCGAGTCAGCGCCTCTGCATGACACATGAGAGCAGCCGTTCAAGCCTCTGGAGAGTAGAGGGAGTAGAGGAGAGGGGGGCTGAAACTCCCATCCACCCCTGAGACAGGGGCCATGAGTTGTCAGCGCGGTCACACTGAAAGCATTCTGGTAGAGGAAGGAAAGTTAAAAAAAAACAGTGACACATTTCTGTTTCACACCATGCTGGGCCAAAGGTGTGAGAAAACAAAGTAAAAAACATGATTTATTTGCATCAACTGACATGAAACACCCTAAGCTGAGAGCAACAGCTGGTTGTGCTCCCAGGTGCATGACCATTTACACAAAACAGCAGTATTTAGTAAAGAAGACCTGTGGGCTGCCTATTTAGTTGAAAAGACTCCAAAATTCATAACAGTGTAGCAAGAGACATAAAAAAAAAAAAAAAAAAAAAAAAAAAGACGAGGAGAAACATCACTTCAACCCTCCACCGATCTGGACTTTATGGCTAGACGGAAGCCTCTCGTCAGTTTAAAACACATGAAAACCCGCTTAGAGTTTGCAAAGAAAGCACCTAAGGAACTCTCAAACTGTGAGAAACAAGATCATCTGGTCTGATGAAACCCAGATTGAGCTGTTTTTGAACATTATGTCAGGAGAAAACCAGGCAACGCTCATCACCTGTCCAATACCATCCCGACAGTGAAGCATGGTGGTGGCAGCATCATGCTGTGGGGGTGCTTTTCAGCAGCAGGGACTAGGAGACTTGTCAGGATCAAGGGAAAGCTAAATGGAGAAAAGTATTAGTATAGACTATTCAATTAAAATCTGTTCCTCAGCGCTCAGGACCTTAGACTAGACTGAAGGATCACCTTCCAACATGACAAAGACCCTCAGCATACAGCCAAGACAACACAGGACTGGCTTAGGAATAACCAGCCTTTGTCATTATTGGGTATTGAGTGTAGATTAATGGGAGAAAAATCTATTTTAATAACTGTAGCATCAGGCTGCATAATAACAAAATTAAAAAAGTGAAGGGGGTCTAACACTCACCAGTCTACAAATGTTCATGTGAACATGCAGGTGTAGCACCAACCATTCTCACTTCAGCTTGGTGCACTGTGCCAATCTAAGCCTAGTAGTCGGTTAAAACAAGGCCTTTTCCACACATCGACAGATACTACTGAGGTTCTGTGCATTTTGGCATTTTTACACAAACTGTTAGGTGACTGAAAATGCACCTTTCACCAAACTCCCTCCAGGAAGAAGGCTTTTAAAACTCCATCAGCAGTGTTTATTTATAGATATGGAAAACAGAGTTTTGGGCTTGTAACATCACTCTGTGCATCAGTTACTCCTCTGATTGTCACTGGTGTAACATTATCTTTATCATTTACATGGTAAAGGTGGACGGTGGCACGGAATATTTCCATGCTCACACATGTACACCCAGTTGCTCTTAGAGGGGAATTGGATTTCAGTTTTTGAACACTGTGCAGAGAACTAAGTGGATGTAGTCATGTTTTCTTCATAAAATTTTCAATGAAACTTGTTGCTGTTTACAGCTGTTGTAATCCTTAAACACCGCAGTGAACACCAGGAGCTGTAAAGTAGTAAAGCAATAAACATAAAGAAGAATGATCATCTCTCTGACAGTCAACAACATTTACAAAGTCATCCATGAGATGAAGTACAATTCATGGTAGAGATGTTGTTATTGGCGTGCAATACATTGCAGATGTTTCTCATGAAGTGGTCAGTGAGAGCGTTTACTAATGAATTTATAATTATTATGAATCAAAGTCAGGTAGGAGGTAAGGAGGTAAGTGGAGCGTGACATGTAAGGATTGATCATATTCCCTTCATTTTATCAGTGAAAATACAAGTATTGACATCAATGCCAACTTAAAATAAAGCCAATGCCGAAGGGCAAAAAATTGCAATACAACAAGCGTCCACTGGAGGCTGGCTACAGGAACACCAGAAGTCATGTACACAACATGTTAAAAAGCCGTTTTTTACACTAGAAATAAACTGGTTTACAGTCTGGTTCAAAAAACAAAACGTGTGTCATTAGCTAATGTCTTCATGAGCACACATTGTATAGAGCGTGATTTATTTTTGTACCACAATTGTTTCGATTATATTTAGGAAAAACCCCACTGTGCACTAATTGGCAAGTCTCTTTTGAATTACAGATAACTTGACAGAAAGACGCTACCTCCAGAAGGCTAGCTTTAGTGATAGCTTAGCTGACAGGAAGTCCAGCTCAGTGGGCGGGCTCTTGTCTGCTGTTAGGTTGATCCAAAGTTCGGTTAAGACACCAATTCAATATGGAGGCGGTCACGGATTGGCTTCGAAAGCTATTCGAGTCCGCCTATTGTAATGAAACGGCTGACGTCACACAGGCTTTGTCCAATTCTTTCTACAGTCTGTGGTGATATCAGACAGACAGTAATGTAGACTTGTCACTGATACGACTAAGCTCACAGTTTTGGTTTCATTCGACAACATGGAAGTGGCAGCATGACATGCTTCTGATCATGTAATCAGGGGCATACCTAGGGATTTTGGACCCCCAGAAGGAATATTACACAGGTCCCCTTTAACTGGCTAGCCAAGCAACAAATGTTGCTTCATTTTTTATAAATATATATGCATTTTAATGTATTTTTGAACCATCATTTATGTGCAATATTTTTACTATGGTTAAATTGAATTTACTTTCATTATTTTGCAGCGTTGGACTATAACATTTGGACATTTTTAAGGGAGGAGTTGAGGCACCCCATTATTTATTTTACTTTATTTGATACAAATTTCAGTCTGCTGACCCATTCATTTAGTCGCTTTTGATTCAATAATGACACTAATTACAAGAAAAAATAGATAAAAACATTCTTCAATTGCAGGCTCCTCAAGAGCCCCTCCCTACGGTGGGCCCAGGTAATCAGTACCCTTTCCCCCCCTGTGCTACACTCCTGCACGTAACTAACATTTCATGTCCTGCTATGTGACTACTGTGCATACGCAATCATAGTTGTAAAATAATATATTGGTGTTTCTCCTCAATGTTAATGAACGGATTCGCCTGAATGAACACAAAGGTCACAGCTTAATCTAAGTCTCTTTCAACATAAACGCTGCCACCAGCATTGGCAGATTTGGGAGACACCTGCTCAGGTTGGTGAACAGCTTTTAAAATGAAATAGTCATTGCAGAGGAATGGTTAGAAAACGTTTGGATGTACAGGAACGGTAAAAAACTGAGTGCATAGAAGATAAGATGTTTACTAGTCCAACTGTGAGAATTCTTCACTGTTCTTTTGCTTTCTAGGTGAATTTTAATCTCTGAAAATATCTTCATGGAGTCCACTGGGAAGATTTAGGTCCCTATATGTTCGCAGGAAATTATTTATATTTTCACTCATCTTTCATCTTGAGATCTCTGCAAAACACAGGAAACAGCTACCAGCTGTGTTTCTGTGTGACTAATATAAAAATGTCTACCTATGCATGCATTTCACCTACAGCCATCAATGCTAACATAAAGGTTAGTAAAGCCAATAGACACAGTTGAACAATGCTAGCACATCTCTTTATAATGTGTAAATTACATGGGAGTGAAACAAGTTAGCTTCAATTTTAGAACATTAAGCACATTATTTTAGTCTTAACCATCAACCATGAGTAAAAAAAATACTCTCATGATTTACTGGGCACTCTTTGTCCTCTCTCCCAGTAGGGAAATCAGACACAGCTGGTTCTCACTTTCAGAAATGGAAAATCCCCTCATGTGCATCATTGTACCGTCCCTTTTTTTCAGTTTCTTGCTCCTTTCTTTTCACATGTGAGCGGCAGATCGCCAGCAGTATCATCTGTCTGGGTCTTTGATTTGGTGCTGCTGGATGTGACGTGGCTAGACTTTTTTCTGCCAATTTTGTCTCTTTGTAGATGACTAAAGATGACTTATGACTTCTGGAGGTGGCTGCCTGCTGCTACCCCATAATGTCTCTTTAAAGTTGCAGGCTTCTCTCAGGAGGACAGAGAGTTGGGGAATTGCTTGTTAATCTGCATCATGTTTGTGTACGTTAGTTGTAAACCAACGTTGCAATTACAAAAAGAGCTGCAGGGAAGTTTTATTTAAAACAGATGCAATATGCACTCGCTATCCTTGTGCGAACTCACTCTGCAAGTCCTGTCACAGCATGACTGTAGATTTAGGAATGGAAGAAATGAAGGAAATCCAGATAAGATATGAGGCACCTTTGAACTGAGAGAAAACTAGGATATGAAGATTAACTTCTAGTGAACACAGAAGACAGATGGACATGATATATGGAGTTACCATGAGCATATGGTGCTGATCAGAGCAACAACTGAAACATATAGGCTGTCGTGTTGTTTCCCATGTATTTTTCACCATTCCAGCTGCAAGGGATACAGTCCAGTGAAATGTCTGACATTGCCAGTAGCATGGGTAAAATCTGCCTCAGAAACCGCACCAAGAAGAGTTGTAAGGCTCAAGAGTGAAGAAAAAAATCCTCACTGAAAAGAAGGGTTACTTTCCTCCTTATTCTCCTAAGACCAGCACTAATTAAAAATAAACAGCAGCTGTCTGCAGGACGCCCACCAGGCTCCAGGTTCTGGAGGCCACAAGATCACTCTGTTGATTCATACAGTAAGCGAAATGCCTACAGTATCTCTCCGAGAGGCCTTTATTTTCAAAAGAAACTTCACAAGTGGTTCCACAGCAGGGTTCTGACCTGAAGTCATCTATTTGGCATCGCCTTTCTGTCCTCAGATTCTCATTTCCAAGGGGGGTTTACTCAGCAGCATGGCAGCTGACCTAAAGTCCACACAAGCCTATGACTTCTTCTCCACCACTGAACTCCATTTTGGGCAGTAAATGAGTCTCAGGTTGCATGTTACCTAATCACATCTTGTGGCTCCAGGCTGCTTGGCTTTAAAGAATCCTGGAGAAAGTTCTTGTCTGCCCGCAGATATTCCCAAACAAGGGAATATTTTCTGATGGTTGGCACTGGCAAAGCTCATGGGGCTGGCATCGAGGGGGAGTAAGCTGGTCCTGGTTACTTAAAAAATTGCTTTGGACTCTTTTACGTTCATGAGCTTGCATAATTCAGATCCTAAAACAGTTGGTGCTGCCAAGATAGGCTGCAGCAAGCCAGAGAAGTGGTGGTTGCAGATGTTGCCACACTCCTATATGCATGTAATTAGTGGATAGAAGTATCACGCACAGGGGCTCATGCTGAAAGAGAGGGTTTTCAGTATATCAGGCTTTATGTAAAGGTTGTCTTCAGCAACCTTAACTGTTAAACCCTAAAATGTAGTTTCAAAGTCTATCTAACAGTGCTAAAACTTCAATAGGGAAAAATTGCACTTTACCCTTTACCGCAAAGCACCCCAATTGCCTGCTTTCAATGCTAATTTTAGCTGTGGGCTGTGGTTCTCTCAGAAGTACATAAGGCTTCAGAGCAGTTTACGCAGCAACCTTCAGATATGAAAATGCCAGTCAGCCCATCTTGGTTCTGTTTGACACAATGACTGATGCTGAGGATGGTGACAGAGCTAACAAGAAAAAAAGAGAGTGACCAAGCAAGTCAGACCAGGCTTCTCCATGCTGGTTAAATGGTAGGCTTCAAGTCCAGTGCCGAGTTTGAGGATGTGCTTTTGTTGGACATTTGCTAACTGGTTACACTAATACCCATTAAGTAGCTGTTATAATCTGTTCTGTAGCTTATCTGAAAGCAACAATCATGGCAGTGTACATCCCTGCAGATACTGTTTGTATCAGACTGCTGCATAGTGGTAGGATTTGTGTATGCGTTGTGTAAATATACCCACCATACAGCAGCGTATGTTACTGGAAAAAATCTATTAAAGAGAGGTCATACGGTATACAACTACCTGATTTGTAGGATATAAGTGCCAAAATGAAGCGAATATGGGGATAATTCTGAACTCAAAACCAACATAATAAAAATTAATAATCATTAATAACATCAGATCAGCTCACACTGATGACCGGTGGTCAGATCAACACTGTCTTTATGGTGTTTTGCCAATATATTCCTCTGTGCATGGACACACTGCTCCAGGTGTAATGGTTGAATTGTGGACTGTTTAAAATGGTGACTTTCACCCAACTGAGTCCGTAGATGTCGCTGTTACTGCCAAGATAGTCTGGCTGGTACAAAGTATTTCCAGTTATAGATTTTTTTCAACTTTATTCATAAACAAAAGTCTGGAAGTTAAATTCATGAAATAACCCGATTGCAAACATTACAGCCAAAGCAAAATTTCATAAATGAAACAGAGAAACAGTCAGAGGTCTAAACCAGGGTTAAGTTATGTATCAACCCATTTCAGAGATACATTCACAGACAGTGGCTCCTTTTAGCTCCATGAGGTTTAGCTAAAGCTAAAATAGCTATGCTAAATAAGTACTGAACATTATTACATAAGCCAATGTAGCTAAGTTAGCTTTAGCAATGTGACCTTTCTTAAACATAGCTATATAGAGAACACTGACATAGCTGCTTTGTGAGCTTAGCTTTAGCCACATTAGCTACATTGCTAATGCAGCATCTAAGTAGCCTACACAGCTACATAAGCGACATGAGATATGTTTGCTATGTTAGAGGAAGCTTAAGTTTATACGAAAGACAAGCTTTTTTTTCCCTCTAAGCAGACTGTTCATGGTTTTATTAAATATTTGTAATTAGGTTTTGCAGTTCAGGTTTTTTACTTTTGGTATCCTAACCCAATCTTTAACCCTTATGCTAACCCAACATTTCCAAAGTTTGGAGTGTATTTCCATTCTGACACAGACCGCCTCTCAAATGAACGGTCAACAAGGGAGGCCATCGGAGATGTATGGCCAGCAGCCAGACCACTCTTGTTACAGCAGCTGGTGAAAAAATAGTCTTTGCAAATGCCCTTTTTTTAAATGTTTTTTTTTTTTTTTATGGCAAAATATCCTGATCTGAGTTTGATGAAAAACAAAACTACTACAACACAGATACAAATGCACTCAGCCAAAGGTCACTTCTTGTACTGTAACACCGATCTCATTATCAGTATTTTTACAGGTTTAAACATTGACTTTTAGAATAAACTATTTCTATCCCAGCAGGTCTGACAGATATGCAGTACTGTGCAGAACTTTTAGGCATATTGGGGCAAAAGTTGAGGTAAAGCTGAAGTAACGTGTAGATGTAGGGAGGTTAGCCACCTGAGGGCACCATTGAGTGGGAAGGAAGATTTACACAACTCCAGTCATGCTCTGGATGTCCTTGATTGTTACCAGGGGCGCTGAAAAATAATGAGTTGAAAAAATTAAATCCACACTTTTAGGGCGGATATGGGAAGTAAACAAGACTTAGGGTACTGTTCAGGTGGGTCATAGGGTTGCTACAAGGCCCTGGTGGTGCCGTGGCTGTTCCAAGGGTGCGAAAACTGTCCTTGACCCTGCTGTTTAGCGTGACCTTGACTGAGCAACACGCATGTGCAGACGTGTCAAGTTGTTGTTTTCTCTGCTGCTGTGTTGACTGTTACATCTCTTCAACCTCCACAATGACTCCACCACACATTTGCACTGCATCTTGCATCTGCGTTATTTTTTGAGGATGTCCACATCCCAAAGGTTAAGCTGACATTGGAGACTTATGGTAGCCATGAAACATCTTTGTATATCTAAGTATATCTCTGGCCTTACTGGTGTCATTATTGTCTCATGTTTGACAGCCAATGGGGGCAGAAAGTCATCAGACCCAAGTTATGTCTCAGACTTGCAGACAAATAAGCAAATCCATCTTACCTCAAAATGTTGTCTTTGTCCTGTCAGTCCTTATAAATTTGGGCACTCACAAACTATTTTCAACTAGCATATGATGACTCTCCAATGGAGCGATTTGGCCACAGACAACAAACATCATAGCTGCACATACACAGCCTCCACATGAAAACGCTTTGCAAGCAACTAGCAGTGTGTTTATGGAAAATGCCATAACAGTACTCTAACTGTGAGTCTACATTGTGCTTTGTCATCTTATAACATCTTTGCTAGCTTCGCCACCATCTGTTTGGAAACAAATATATTTTAGCCATGAGAAGAAGGCCTGACAACGGTGTTTGACTGCAGTGCAATAACACCCAGAAAGCTTTGCAAACTGAACTGAATTATTACATAATGTTGTGTTAAAAGGAAACAAAGGAAACAATGTGTGTAAAGTGTGTTGACAGCTTTTTTGTCAAAGTTGCACATTGCAGAAGGAGCACATTGTTCCCATGTGTTTCTGATTCTCCTTAATAAAACCAACACACAATCTTTCAGAGTAAAAGAAGGACATGGTTACAGGTTCTTCAATCTTGTAATATTTTCTTTCACTGGGCTCACAGTAGAATAAAAACAATGAAGTCAACAACTTTGAGCTAAATAACAGGCATACACCCAAGGCATCACATCAAAGTCACAAGGCTTTGTAAAGAGTGTTGCTTTCATTTGGCACCCTGCTGTGTTTCTCAAGGAGTGGTCCAAATAGCCTGCTTGATTTTGATTTGTTCATCATGCAAAATGCATGATGAACATTTTTCACCCCTTTGCACAAATGACAATAATTCTGTGTTTTTCGTTTTCCATCAAAAAAGCTATGGAAAAGGAACACCAGAACCAAAAGTCATCTACATGTGTTCTTCATCTGGTGTAAAAAAAGGCTCTAAATCATCTGCCTTTAAAATAGAGACAATCTGTGTAGGTCTGTGGGAGCTGCAGGGAGGAAGTATAAAAAAAATAGATGAGAAGAGTTTGACGGGCTAGAGATAGAGAGTCAGTGCCAGGGTACTTCCATATTATAGAACCTCTCTTGCAAAGTTGAGTGTGTTTGCACACAATGGTCATAAAGAGACATTTCTCAACGACTGGCAATTCATAATGCTTGGACAGGTGCCATAATGAGGTCCGATTTGTGCAAGGTCAGGAGTTTTCTGACGCCAAATGTGTTTCAGAACTGGGGAAAACCACAATGTTAATCTGAATCTTTTACAAAACTTGAACTCTCAAGACAGTGATCGTCAACTGGCAGCCCAGGGCCACATCAGGCCCTCGAAAGCTTCCCATCTGGCCCCCAGAAAATGATTAAATTCAGAAAACGTGCAAAAGAAAAATATTTTGTGGTATCTAGGGTGTCTTGCCTTTTTATTAATCCCTACAGCCATTGAAGTGACACCAAAAATAATTGAGATTGAAACTTTTCTTTCTGGATCTGCTTAATGCTTGATTGATTTTACAGGAATCCGTCTGTCAGCAATTATGAGCAAATAAGATGCATGATAAACACACACTCTTTTGTAGAATCTTTAAAAAAGCTGCTGTTTTCTTTATTGATTTGCCCATCCAGGTGCTTTAAGGGTGTATTTTTCCTTGCCTGAGAATCAAAACACACTGCTTGTTTCCTGCACGGGGTTTTCACCAATCAGGATGCAGCATATTTGCATCAAACCTAGCCCTAGAAATTTGTAGCTGAAATCTTTCAATCGCCCCCTTGAGGCTGGCTGCTGTATAGGGGATGGAGACTGAGCTCACTGCTTAAAGGTCAGGTACATTTAAAAGAAAACAGAAATACTTAAACAACAGTATGATGATAAGACCAAAGTGTTTATCAGTGTTAGTTCATCTGAAAGTCTGGACCCCATAGTGTCTACCAAGAAAGAAGCTGGCCCTTGTACAAAAGTAATTGGCAATCCCTGTCTATATGCACCATGTAGTCATAATGCAAATACATAATGTTACATACATGACAAAAACAAAGATTTTACAAATTTGCTCAAACATTATGTGTAAAAGATGGACCTAGTCACTCTCCTTCCACCACTGGATTGTGGACTGCAATCAGCCTTGACATTTGTCTTGTTAGCTGTCACATTCTTGGTTATGGAGTCAGAAATGACCATATAATAACTTTATGAAAGCATGTCTAAAAGATGATAAATCCTGGATGGAGTTCAACTTCTTGAACCTTTGTGAAAGTACTGGGAAGATGTGGACTCCTGGATGGCATGAGCAGTATGGATATGATTAATTAGTTTCCACTAGTGGTGGTTATGAGACTTTATATCATTACTAATAATCTTAAACATAACTGATAACTGGGTTTTAAAATCTGCAGAACCACATCCTTATGGAGCTTGGTTTTGATCTCCATCCTTTACTGACAAATGGCTCCCTGTGGTTGTTTCTCTGTAAATCATCTAGGTTTTTTGATACTTATTTAAATTTGATAAACAGATAAACTCAGTCTTCAAGACGAGCTTCTTCCAGTCCAGACTATTGGCATAATAAATGTCTATCACCTTCCTAATTAATTTGAAAGGTGATAGACAAACACGTGTTTGGATTATTGTTACTTGAGTTGTTTCATGTTGATTGTTTTCAGCTGATGTATAATGCAGCTACACATGTTTTGATTATGCAGGGAAAGTGTGATCACATCACACCTGTGTTGGTTTCCTGTTAGCATCAGGATCCAGTTTAACATTTTATTACCAGTTTTAAAACTTAACATGAGCAGGCACTGCAGCACTGTCCTCCCCCTGTTGTACCAACATGATCCAGTCAGAGTCAGTGCTCCTAAAGCTTTAAAAAGTTCCTAAATCCAGACAGAAAACCAGAGGAGACAGAATCTTTAAAGTGGATTCTCCAAAACTGTGGAGCAATCTACTTGTTGACATCAGAACCGCTATTGAAAGTATTCATTTTTTGCTCAAGACTCACTTGTCTGCACTGACTATTAATTCAAGTTGAGCTTGTAATGCTGTAATGCAGCAGTAGTTTACTATTTATTATTGTGTTTTTTTTAATTTTGTGTTTATTTTTCTTTTACATTTTATTTTTAAGTTGTCAGAACACTTTGGTCAAATAAAGTTATTTTTATCTCTATTAATTTACCTTGTATTGATCTGAATGTGCCATTTAAATGAGAGTTTAACCCCTTAAAGCCTGAAAACACAAATTATAGCCAGAAAATTCTAATTTTTTTTGGAAATGAAATGTTTATTTCGCTTTCTACTGAAATCCAAAAAAAAAAAAAAAAAAAAAAAAAAAAAAATCCAAAATTCCAAAAAATTTAACATTGATATTTTTTTGTATATCATTTGATACATTAGGTGTTTTTGGTAACTGATAATTCACTTGTGGGCATTTTTATAATTTATCAGATTGTATTCAAAAGTTTTTTTTTTTTTTAGTAATTTATGATCAAATTGATTAGATAAAGGAATCATAAAGGTATGTATCAAATATGGGACAACGGGCTTTAAGGGGATAAATAAGAGCTGTCAGACAATTAAGTTTTCTAACCATGATTACCCACAGAATTTCTGTTCTTAATAGCAATTAATCACATCCTTTTTTTCACATTTTAAAATTCTGCTAATTTGCATTTAAAACTGTTTATAATGTCACTTTGAATTTTCCACTTTCTTAAGCTAAGGATAAAGCCTATGTGCAATTTTTGCCAAATTTGCAACCCCGACTTCCTGCTGTCGTTTAGAAAGACTGCATTACGCTAGCCACACACTAGATGATTTTTAAATCCTGAATGATTTTGAAATGTGGGAGACCACAGACGTAGGGACAGTGTCAAACATTTTTTTAGTATTACAACCCTCTGAGCACACAGAGATGACTCAGCCAGACTGTGAGGCCACACACCTGCCATCTGTAGTAGCAGTTTCACAGTGAGGATGCCCTACACACAAGATGAAGGAAAATGGAGGATGACGTGAATCCTGTCAGGGCCGGGTGTCGTGGGGAGCATTACAGTTGCTGCAAGAGAAAGGAAAATAATGAGGTTTAAAATCCTTGCTTAGATAGAGATACAGCTGGGTTTATGTTTGTGAGCCATAAGGCATCTGTTTGATGATGCTAAACCGCCTATTTTCATTGCTTTTTGTGAGAATTCCTGTAGCAGTAGTCCAATATTAAATGTTAATTCAGTCAGAACCACTTTTCAATAAGCATACATATTTTTCTCTTTATTAGTTAGTTATTAGTTTGCACCTATTGCTATTTATACATTTGGGTGTGTGGCAGTTCTGGGATCCCCCTGTCTTTCCATGAGCCTTCATGGAATGCATCAAGCAGTAACGGTACATGTTCCTGCTCTCTACAGGGAAAGACTGAGGCATGGAGAGAAGCAGAAATAAACCCAGAGCAGAGCAGGCATCAATGACAACAGACCGACATTGATCAAGTCAGATTCAGAATAAAGGAGGAGCTGGGGTGGAGGAGGGTTGAAAAAATAAGCAGGTTAGATCAGCTTAAAAAAGCAGCACAAGTTGATTAGACAGTGCTTAGAAGCTGGCGATCAGGTTAAGAGGGCTTGTGTGAGATCAGCTGATCTCACTTGTACGGCAGTGCTTGACTGTGGCTTGCCTGAAATAGCACCGTATGATCAACATATCAAACCTTTATTTAATATTGAACATACAAGGAATCATTTAAGACAAACTTTGACCTGGGACACCTCCTACAGATCATCAGATAGAGTAAAAACTGGCCTATAGTTGTGCCTAAAATCACGCAGTGTGTGTCCAGCCTAACTTTTGCATTATCCACGCTATTCCAACCCATAAGCTACATAAATGTGTTTATATATAATCTGTTCTGGATGTTGAACCAGCAGTGGAACTTTACTTAAAGTGCTCATGAAAGTTTAGTCACAGTTTTCAGTGCTCGACTGTTGCTTTGAGGGCTGGGAAAAAAAGTATTTAAAAGGTGCAGGGGTGAGACAATTTCAGAGGAGGTCAAGTTTGTGCCCCTCCTATGAACCTGATATGATTTCATCATTTAAAGCTTGGGCTTGTTTATGAGGGGAACAATTTCAGAATGCCATTCGAGTTTACAAAGGTGCAGTGTGTCACCATAGCTATTCCTGAAGGCAAAAGCTCTCTGAGCCCTACAGCCTTGGATGTAATGCTGACAGACAGCTCTCTCTCTTTTAATAGGAACTCCCTTTAGAGGCAGCAGTGATGAGACTGTGAATGTCCCTGCTATGGGAAATAAAAATGTGTTTGTGAGCTGAAAGATGCATGTGTCAACAGGAGAATGAGACTGATGAACCATGTGTGACAAGGAGGCTGCTCTCTGCATCCTGTGTCAAAGTAAGCGTACATACACAGGATGAACGAGTCTGCAGCACAGATCAGACGCACAGGGGGAAAAGGGGGGAAATACCGTTTAACTGAGCCTTGGAGTGGAACCAAAAGCCACAGAAGTAGCTCTGGATCCAGGCTTTCTGAGCTCTAGCAGGACAGAACAGAGCAGAACAGTAGTTCTATTCAAAGCAAACCATTTTTCCCTGGCACCAGACTGAATGGGTATAAAATGAGATCACTTGCTTTTTGCCATCACAGAAATGAAAGAAAAAATTTAATCTGGAAAAAAAATATTTCCACTTTCTGAAACAGCAGCTCAGTCCATATGTGACTTATAGGTGAATGCAATCATATTTCATCATATAGCTCCTATAGGTGGATGACAGACCAAAAGGAAAAAAAAAGACTTGGGTTGAAGCCAGTGGGGCCTCATATTTTCCTACTGGAGTTGTTTCTTTCGGAAGTGGAGGGACTGGAAATGTTTCCCTCACCGGAGTTAGAGCAGAAGAATAACTTAATAGTAGGATTCCACTTTGACCCTCCTTATGCTCCTACCACTCACGTTTTTAAAATTCTCTTCCAACCAGATGACTGTCCATTTGAATTTACTGACTCTGAGAAATTTAGCTTGAACACATTCATAGACTTCATAATTTAAAAGCCTGTCATCTCTGCATCCATGACTGTATTGTTAAAGTATTTTCATTTGCAAATGCTAGAGTGACTGTCCAAAAACAGAATTCACAGCATTCAGTATTAACCTCCTGAGCCCGGGGCTTTGAGTTTCTCCCAATTATTTGGGAACAGTAGAATGTGATAAGTTAAAACAAGCCTATTCAATTAGAGGCCCGGGGGCCACATGGGGCCCAGAACCAACCCCCAAGTCGCCCAACCTGGTCATGCCAGAGATCCAGAGGGCAACCTGTTTCGCAAATTTTCATAAATTCCCACAATATTTCAGATCGTGAATGCAACACTCCTCGTAACCTAGCAATAGTCTACCTCCAATGTACTGTGTTGTTTTGAAGCGTGGCTAGCGATGCTGACAGAAGTAACCCCAAAATACCAAGAACAGAACGTGTCCTTTTTAACAGTAGCTACAACTGGAAATTAGTTTTGGTGCACTTTAAGGTATGTCTGGGTAAGATGGGCCTGAAATGATTATTTACAGAATTTCGTTTTATTTTTCCATTCTATTTATTTTATTTTTATTCATGTGAAAAAAAAAATTCTTCCTCCTCAGGTTATGTTCAAATACGGCTCTGTTGTTGTGTTTTTCTGTACTTGATGTGCTTTTGTCATGTTGCCAAATTTAAAAGGGAGACTATAAATAAAAGGTGCACATTTTGCATCAAATTGATCTGTATTGGTTCCAAAGTTGGCATTACCAGCTGCTTATTGAGCGCTGAACATGTCCAGCCCGGCTACATTCCATGATTTTAAAATTTGGCCCAGCTGAATTTGTAATTGAATAGCCCTGAGTTAAAACATCAGCCTGGTCTTTGAACAAAAATTTCCTGAAAATTTCAAAATCCACAGAAAAATCCCTAAAATAATTTTAAAAATTCCCTAAAATTTCTGTGAAAATTCTTAAACTTATTTTTAAAGTATCCCATAAAAAGTATCCGAAAATTTCTTTAAATAGTCCTCAAAACTTTCAGTGAAACTTTATCATAGAGCCTTAAAATTCCAATAAATTCCTGAAAAATTTGCAAGCAAATTCCCCTGAAGATTTATCAGCAAATTCTTAATAATTTATAAATACATTTTCCAAAACTCCATTAAAACGACGGGAACATCCAAAAAAATTCCCAGAAATGTCCATTCCAGAAAATTCAAAGGATAACTTATTCCTCTAAATTCCTAATCCAGCTGCCAAAAATTCCCATTAAAAATACCCCCAAAAATTCTAAGAAATTTCTCCAAATCTTCCAATATATGCAAACATATGCTCTCAGTTTCCATCAAAATACTTTATAACTTTAAGGAAATTTCCACAAATATTTAAACAGCAAACCATTCCAACATTTAAAGGTAAATTACTTAAACTTCAATGGACATTCTGAAAAATTATTTAAAAATTCTAATGGCAGAAATTATCACCAAGTTCTACCAAATCAAAAATGTAATGTCCTCATATGTGCATGCAGGGTCTTAGGAGGTTAATACTACAGAAAATGTACTGAATTGTTTTGCTGATATCCAATAAGCTGATACTTAGTAAGTCGTGTTAGCTGATACGATACCTATATTGATATGTATCTATATGTAGTACAAACCCAAAAGGTTTAGTTTGTCACAGATTAAAAGATGAAGGATGGACAGAGAAGCTAACTTAAGTCCTTAGGAAACACTTTAAAATGTCAGGAATGAGGATGAACCAAAAAAAAGACTTTCACTGACATATATACAGCTGATATATTGGTTGTCAATATAGGCATACATTTTTATTTTGATCCTGGTAATTAACTTTAAACCCCAAAAGTCCTGCCCAGCGTATCATCCATCTGTAGTACTAATAGTGTGAAAGTATGTGGTGTTGGATACTGTCATGCACTTCAGAGAGAAACGTAACCTCTGAGGAAGCCTAACAAGCACATTTCCCTGATTTAAAAGTACCCCAGAGAGAGAAAACAGATGGGTTGGCTTACTATAACTTTCACATACTCAGTTATCTTAGTCATCGGTTGGACAACCTTCAAGGCTCCTTACAGTAGATTTTGTCAAGATTTTGGATCCTTTGATATTTTCCAATACCATGTTTCAAAACGATGTTATTGTGTGCCAGTTAAGCTCAGTTGGAAGAGCAGGTGCCCGTATACAGAGGCTGTAGACCTCAACATACATGTCTTGGCACTTCTTGGTGCAGGTCTTCCCCCACTCTCTTTCCCCATGTTTCCTGATTTTCTTCAGCTGTCCTATCCCGAATAAAGCAAAAAAATCTCTTGTATTTTACTTATCAGTAAAAGTATTGCAATTGATTAAATAATAACGATCCTAAGTCATATTTTAATCAAAGTAAGAAACGCCTAAATTTCACACAAAGTCTTTTTTTTGTTTCAACTTCAATAGTGTGCAGAAGTTTGTCTGTAGTCTTTGGTAATTAGAA
Source organism: Cheilinus undulatus (assembly GCF_018320785.1). Taxonomy (NCBI): domain Eukaryota; kingdom Metazoa; phylum Chordata; class Actinopteri; order Labriformes; family Labridae; genus Cheilinus; species Cheilinus undulatus. Next base: position 37,409,503 of record NC_054872.1, on the reverse strand, counting down.
ACTTGAAACTGATGTTTGATTTTTACTACTAATTGAAGTCAAAATGTCACTCTGTTTTCTTAAGATAAAAATGGTATAAATAAGTTGTTTGATACTATTATTGTAATTTCTTCATGTAGGAAACTTGACTGAAAATGCCTACAATAAAGAATGAATTTACTGGTTGTATAAATAAACTATTTAACATGTAAATAAACTATAAAAGTATTTTCTGTGCATTAAATCACACTGTAATATACAGGGTCTATTTAGTATTCACACTCTTGGATGGAAGGAATATGGCACATGTGTAAATCTGCTTGGATCAGGCTATCCTCACAAAACTGAGTGACTGCACAAGAGATTAGTGAGAGGGGCCACATCTATGACTACGCTGAAGGAGCTTCACGTTTTAGCAGCTGAGATGGGAGAGACTCTGCGTACAACAACTGTTGCCCAGGTTCTTCACCAGTCAAAGCTTTTTGAGAGAGTAGCAAAGAGAAAGCCTGATGAAACTAAAATAGAGCTTTTATTTATTTTTATTTAGATGTTATGTTTGGCTGACACCAAACACTGCACATCACCACAAACACACCATCCCCACTGTGAAGTGGTGGTGGCAGCATCATGCTGTGGGAATGCTTCTCAGCAGCTGGCTCTGGGAGGCCTGTAGAGGAAGAGGGTAAAATGAATGTGGCAAAATATAGGGAAATCCTGGAGGACAATGATATCCAGTCAGCAAGAGAACCGCAGCTTGGGAGAACATTTATATTCCAGCAAGACAATGACCCAAAACATACAGAGAAAGCTACACAGAAATGGTTTAAAGATAACAAGGTGAATATTCTACAGGGGCCAAGCCAAAGCCCAGACCTCAATCCAATAGAGAGTTTGTGGCTGGTCTTGAAAGGGGCTGTTCACATCTGATCTTGAGCCCGACTGATATAGAATTTTTGGGGCTGACGCCAATACTGATATTGGGGGCTAGAAAAAGCCAATATCCGATATATCGGCCGATATCCGATATATTAGCCGATAACTGATATATCAGCTGATAAATGATACAATATATTAAAACGCTGTATAATAGTCTTTTATTATATTTATTCATGCAGTCATTTATTTTAAAATTACACATCTTTATTTAATTCTCCTTCCTTTGATGAAATCTGTTTTCATCTGTTTGTCACTAATAGATTTATAAACATAGAGCGCAGTGCCATCATCATATTGACAGATAAATTCTATAGTTGTTTTGCTACCATTGGTGCATGCCATATTTTTTTTCAAACTTAGATACAACTTTAATAACTATCAAACTATACTGAAACTCACAAATACATTGCTCTCTCTTTAAGACATCATTTGTTATAAAAAATGTGACTGAAAATGAGTTTTTTGACCCTTGATGCTACTGAATATTTAAATAAAAGAAGTAATGTTTTAAAACAACTCAATTTTAAATGTATCAGATTACTGAAACATTTCACAACTTAATTTTCCACATCTATTAGGCTCACACGGAGATAAAAAAAAATGACAGATTAAACTCTCCAGAATACTATGCTGATTTCAGCTGATGACTAATGCCACTTAATAAATGCAACATGAAGATCCAAAAGTCTTTTAACAGGCCACAGGTTTTGGCATAGTTTGATGAGTAAAGTCTGAAACAAAGAGCTGTTGTATCATGAAAACTTCTTTTTTTGTGTTTTGTTCTTTGTGTGTCATATCCTCCAGCGCGGCAAAGCACATTTTGTCAATGGCAGCACTGTGGGAAAGTCTTTCCATTTTAATAACCGAAACAACATGCAACTAAGGTCAAAAAAACACATGCAAACTGTAGTGTTGTAAAATCCAAAACTTTTTTTTAGTATTAAACCAGATGCTCAAATATTCTCATGAAAAACATCTGTAAGTCGCTTTCCGTGTCACACTGTAACTTATCAAAGGAAAGTTTGAAAAATCTTTCTTAGGCACACAATAAGCTTTTATTCACTTGTGACATTATTTAAGCAGTAGGTGTTGCAAGAGCGAGAGAGAGGCATAATGTGATGCAAGAAGATAGTTTGGAAGACAAAAAAGTTCAAGGTGTTGACTTGGCTTCTAAGTACCCAAGGTCTTAATCCAACTGAGCATCTGTGGGATTTGCTGGAAGAACAAGTCTGCACCACAAAGCCCCTGCTTTCCAACTTACAGGACTTAAAAGGATCTGATGCGAATGCCTTAATGCCAGATAACACAACACAGCTTCAAATGCAGTGATGGAATTGTGTGTCAGTGTGATCTTTTACGGTTCATTGATAGACACTTGTAGTTTCAACTCTAAACTTTCTTTAAATGAATAGAAATCAACACATCTCTGAGTCTTTATCAAAAGTGACACTCTTTTATGGCTATGTAATGTTAGGTTTAATCCGAGTCTGTTAGTAGAGCCTGTTTCTCTTTAGAGCTTCTCTTCTGGAGGGAAAAAAGTTTTGATTTAACATATTGGTTCAATGAAGCCTGTTTGATTTTCCCAAAGCTTCAGACATCAGTTAGCCAGTTCACATGGATTAAACTGACCTGCAGCATCCAGACAAATAGCGTTGGGTCGTTTTATATCACATCTCTCCAGCTAATTGTCATGACTAAATGTCATCTACTGAATGATTTTTAAGTTTGGGTTCAACAGACAAATGAGTAATAAGCACAGACATAAATTTCAATACATTTTTTACATTCATTTTTCCACAGTTTTTTTTAAAGGGGACATACTATGCAAAACACACTTATTCAGGCTTTTCTAGCATAAATATGTGTCCTTGGCCTGTCCACAATTCCCTCAAGTACCAGAAAATTCCATTCCCTCTCCCACTCTCTTTCTCCACCTTTCAGAAAATGTGTGCTGAAACAAGCCATTCTCAGATTTTACATCTAGTGACCTCACCAGGGGCCTAAGCACCCGCCCCCAGGTTTGGTTGGCCCTCCCCCACTTGGAGGAAAGTTCCGCCCTCCTCTACTGATCCTCTCAGCTACCAGCTGAGATGCTGGATAGCTCAGTGGGTAACCCTGCTGACTATGATCTGGGAGATTGTTGGTTTGAATCCCAGTCTAAACTTTGAGAAAAAAAAAAGTGTCTGTAATATCACGAGTGCTGCATCCATTTCCTGAGAGGGGTGTGGTCAGGGGCGGAGTCAGACAGCTCATTAACATTTACAGAAACAGCTCATTCTGAGAAGGGCTGAAACAGAGGGGTTTTTAGACATACAAAAATCCAATACTGGAGTGTCTTTTCAGCAATAAACTTCACAGGCATGTTTTGGGGACCTCTGAGAACAATATAAACTTGTCTTAAAAGGGTAAAATATGTCCCCTTTAAATGTTCTAAGAGTAAACGTAAACCTAGCACAAAAAGTAAGGATTTTGTGTTTGGTAGATTGTAACACTGCTTCTTGACACATCTGATACCGCTGGAATCCTCCTTTTTAAATGGTGCCATGTTTGTAAGGAACATGCAGTTGTGGGATGAGCAGCAGAGCTGAGTAAGTGAGTTGCACCCATGAAAAATTTGCTAAATCTTCTCTGCTGATGCTAAACAGCTTATTTCACTGCTACTGTCTCTAGTTTTAAGCTTCTGGTACCCCCAGGTGCTGACAATCAGGCACCTGATTATTAGGAACCATATACTGTCTTCTACAGATTTGCAGTCAAGGTTTGTAGGACAACATGGCTGACAGCTCTCTATCCAGACAATCCGGAACAGACTGCTCTGCAGTCTCTGGTCTCATAGGGCTTCAAAGAAACCTGCCATGACTGACCTTCACCATCAGGCCTGTCTGCAACGCATGCACTGTAACCTGAACATGTGGAGAAATGTTAAGTTCAGCAATGAGTCCAGATTCTCCCAACAGCAGTTGGATCATAGGGTGGAAGTGTGTGGAGAAGATGCGGAGAAAGCTGATCGCTGATTCTGCAACCCATGGGCAATCCCATATCTCCGCAGTCAGGGACCAAAGTTTCTCCTCCAAGATGACAACGCTCGTCCCCACAGAGTGGGGTTTATCAGAGACTTCCTCCAGAATTTGGGAGTAAAGAGGTTGGAATGATCTGCCAGCAGTCCTGACCTCATTGAACTCTTGTAAGATCGACTTGGCCGTGCTGTTCGTGCCAGAGTGACCAACACAACCACATGACTTGTGACAAATGCTGGTTGAAGAATGGGATGCCATCCCACAGCAGTGTGTGACCAGGCTGGTGAACAGCATGAGGACAAGGTGCCAGGCTGTTGTAGCTGTAAGCTGTGTAAGCTGTGAGTCAATGGCAGAATAAACTGTTTGGCATTGGCAGAGAAGATCTGGCTAATTTTTCATGGGTGCAACCTACATACTTAGCTTTGCTGCTCATCCCACAAATGTGTGTTCCTTATAAACGTGACACCATTTAAAAGGTTAATAAACAGGCTTTCCAATAGCATAATATTTATTGTCAAGAAGCATTGTTACAACAATCAAGAATAATCTACTGAACACAAATTTCCTTACATTGTGAGCTACGTTTATTTTCTAACCAAGCGAACAGTGGAGAAGCCTGCTTTGGTAACATCAGAATTCAAGATTCAGAGCCAGACATGTAAAATAACTAACTGGATGATCTAGTGTTCCATTGTTAGCTGCCAAATTGGGTGTTAAATAGTCTTTAAACATTTTAACATAGCTCAGGGATAATTAGTATAATTCATAAAAAGGGAATCTGTAATTACAAACCATCTGACGCCAATCATTACTTTTGTTAGATGTATTTAACTTCGAGTGAAGGCCGTTTGTCTCTGGGAAACAATTATTTTCACTTAAGTAATGCAGTATGAGAAGGAATCAAACCCAGATGGGATTCTGGCAAATCATGGTGGATGGGAGTCACTCCAGGAAAAGAGCTGATCACCAAACACACATTGTGGGCTTTTCTGTTCATCACTTAGATACTTTAGCTTCTCTGAGTTTAAAAAATGAGTCCAAACAATAGCTTTTTATCAAGAAAATGAGCCCATTGCTACTTTACTCATGTATTCATCTCTGTGCCTTCCCCAACATATGTCAAGAAGTCATAAATATTCAAAGAGGTCTCAAAGCTTGGAATAATGTTTCCATTTGATAATGTTAAAAGAAGCTTGACTAGGACAAACAATAAGGTCAAGTCTTTTGATCTGCTGCGCTCTGTTTATTTACAGTTTAGTGACTGCTAAAGTAGCTGTGACAAAAATAGATTGCCTGGTCATTACTGCAGAAATGTCCAAACTTTTTTCCACTACAAACTGAAAATATAAGGGTGACTGGGCTGCTTTGGTTTACCTCACCTTAAGGTTATTAGGGTTGTAAAACTAATCAAATGTATGTTATGATTAGTAATGGAATATGCTTTGAAAAAAACAGTCTACATTGTAGCTTTCCATTAATGGCTGACAAGAGGGAAAGCCAATTTTTTGTTTAGCATTTTGGGGGGACTAAATAGGATGAAGCTGACAACTTTATGGAAGTGTGGGCAATTGAAGATAATAGGCACAATATGCTCTGTAAATTGCACCTTAAGATGGAGCAGATAAGATGAGGAATAGTGCAATTTGTACTGTTATTTACTACTATAATCTTTCATCTTATTCATTTGGGCATTATTAATTAAGATAGTGTTTTATGTATGTAAACCATTTATATTGTGTTCTTGGTTCAATCATGGTATAAAGGAATGTAAATTAATTCTTCTTGTCAAAATGTATGTTTACAGAATTTGTACAGCCATCAAAACTGAGAAGTGCACTGCAGTCAGACACAGGCTAAATATTGTAATGTGGGCCAAATTTCATTTTATTTGCAGAATTTGCTTTGGGCCAATCAAAAATGGACCACAGACTGTAATTGACCTATTGGCAGTAGTTTGGACACGGCTTATTTAACCAAAAGACAATCCATTTCTGTAAAATTTTCTCTTATTTGAAGTTTCCAAAATTGTGCTCAGTCATAGGCAAGGATAATTCATTGAATTTAACTATGAATCATAGGCGTAGAAAATCTTGATTTGAATAATAAAAATCAGGCTTTTTTTATTATGAACTTCCCCAGCTGCTCTATTTGGGCTTTGCCTAGTTGAGTATAGGACAGTCTAGTTTGAAATTCTCCATCACAATAAGAAACATGTGGCTCACAACGCTGGCTCACTGAGGAGATTAAGTTATAAATGAACAAAAATAGAGCCAAACTAACAAAACAAATAATCTTAGCTATTACAAATAAGGTAATGTAGTGTATTTCTAACATGACTGTTCCGATTCTAGCTTATTTATTGGATGGCTCTGGTGCTTGTAGGGGGAAAGAGCCTATAAAAATAATAAAGGTAAACTTTGTACTTCATATTGACATACAGTACATACAATACTGCAGTAAGGCATAGATGTGGGAAGTAAGCTGCCTGAGGACGTCATCAGGTGGTAAGGAGGACTATCAAAACCCTGGTTGCGCTCACACACCTCTACCCACCTCCAAGCCCCTGGTTTGGCCCATCGGCCCCCCTTGAGCACCATACATGCCCATAACTTATGCACATGACCATATAATACAATCAAACACAATTTTATACCTCTTGCTACTCCTAAGAATAAATACCACCCCAAAATGACCAAGTTCACCCTTAAAGATCAGTACACAGCTATTGACAACCCCAACAATGGAAATTCAGTTTACTTTTGTCAGTTTTATTGATTAAATTCAAGCAAAACTTGTTCAATTCATTTGCTTTTTGTTCATATCGTTTTCAAAAATAGAAAGAAATTTAATGCAATATTTTAAATTAAGTTAGGTGTAAAAAGAAATCTGAGTTTTTATTTACAAGTGATATCAGGCCCAGTTTGCAAAGTTGTGATGCATTTGGTTACAGTAAATATGTTGATGTGTGTTTTGTGTGTGAGACAGTGTGACACATTTGCAGATATGGTGATTTCCCTGCAGAGCTCCCTGATTAAATGTTTGTCCTATCTATTGTGGTGTTCTCCCCAGAGGTTAACTCACTGAAAAACATTGTCTTATCATGGCAACATGTGTCACAAACTCCATTCAGCTGACGTCCCTGTGCAGCTATAATAAAACATTTTCTAAATGATAAATTATTCTATTTCCAATTAGATATTAATGAATATTCCTTTGAATTATGAATCATCTGTAGCAATGTTGTGTGACACCATGAGGCTAAGATACCTCTGGCTGATTTCCACTATAAAACTGAGCCATATAACATAAATTAAAGTCACTAATTCCCCTCTCCTCTAGCAAACCCTAGCAAGTGCCTTGACAGTCATTTCTGTCATCTGCAGCCAACTAAAGGTTTAATAAGGCCAAGAGTACAGCATGCAACAGTTATTCCAAGAAGACAAAAAAGAAATCCCATTTGTATCAGCCTGAGTAAAATGACCAAGCATTGGGATTATAACTGACGTAGTACTTTTCACATTTTATTAAACCATTTCACAAAGCCTCTGCCAAATAGAAGTTGTGAAAGAGTGCCTCTACAAAGAAGCTTAGATTTTCTTTCCTTGCTAACTTAAAGGATTCTTTGTAGGTCATTAGTTTTTATTTACTAGTGTCAGTCTCCATCTACAATTAGATGTTATATGATGTCAACCCAAGATGCACTTACCTTACATAAATGAGACTTTTCTTCCACAGTTCCCAATCATTACGACTTGAGATCCATCCATCCCTTACTATACCATCAGTCCTTGTTTGGGGTCTTGACGGGGTGAAACCAATCCCAGCTGTCATTGGGTGAGAGGCAGGGTGGACGGGGCTGACACAAAAGCAGATAAACAATTAGATGTACACTAACACCCAAAGGCACATTAGAGGCATCAATCAGCCTAATGACATGTTTTTGATCTGAGACAGGAAGGAGAGGAACCAGAGAGAAACGACAGCCAGAAAGCAGGGGAAGCTCCAAATACTTTGGCTTCACTTTTGAGGACTTTTCATACATCCTTTAAGACAATCAATGATCTGTTTTATCTGACAAGAAAGAGAAATCAGACTGTCACATCTAACATTGCCCCCAAAGTCTTGATATAAGAAGACATGTGTCTTAATTTGTGTTAATAAAGGTTGACGAAACCCCTTAACTCCTCTACTTGTTCTTTTCTCATAATCTGTAGGGGGGATAAGGGGGAGGTAGAGCCTCAAGCCACGTCAGGAGGGGATGAGTCAGGGCACCTCACGTTAGCTCTACCAACACACCCTATTTCTAAGATCTCTTTTCAATCTTTCTCATTTTCTCTTGTGTACTTTTGGCACTTTTGTAATGTTTGTAAAAGGAATAGTTGTCTTTCTGTAGTTGCAATTGTGAGTGGTGCTCACAGCATTGTCACTGCCTGGAGCTTGCATGTACAGAGCCCAGGTCTGTTGAAGGTGGCATTGCTATTTAGGCCATGTGGTAAGGAAAATGACAATGGAAAATGCTATGATAAGCAGTGATAAAGAAGGTCAACCAACTTTGTCAACAGCTGGTGCCATTTATAGCTATTCTTTAGCTAAACATAAGGTGAATCAATGTTTATTACACTACTTTGACATGATTTTTATCTGGGTCAAGTTTTTCATTGACCATAGAGACTGAAACAGCTCCCATGATCCCATGTTTCTTTAAGAACTGTCTTTTGTTATTGTTTTGATTGAGATTCCCCTAGGGACAGAAAAGACATACCCTGAGTTTAAATGTAGCCTGAGGTCAACACAGTCAACAGATTCAGTCAGCTGAAACTAATGTCTCTGTGGTTTTCGTGCTCTGGCATATCTTGCTAATTCATCCCATTAGAGTCTCAGAGATTTAAAGATGAGAATGTTTTAACTGGTTCTAAACTTTAAACCTTGGGATGAATGTGGAGTCATATTTTCCAGTCATCCATCAGCTACTGTGAACATACGTCCAGCAGAGCAGGTCAGCGGGAAAAGGCTCGGGTTGTCAAACGGACCTTGATTTGACTCTGTTTGACTAGATATTTAAAGAAGAACATGACTTGAGGGGAGCACATGTGCAGCGCGATCATGAACAGATGTGACAGATGTAAAGTCGTTGCAGGGCTCATTTCCAAAGGGCGTAGAAAAGGGACAACCTTAAGTACAGAAAGCCAAAGAAATTCTCACATCAAAGGCTAATTTGGCACCTACCTGTTCTATTCATTACACTCTTGGGTGTAAAAATAAAAATCTGCTGAGGTCTGCACTGCTAACACAAACATTAGTTATATCTTCAGGTCAGAGTTTGTTCTCAGTGAGCTGCCACAGGCAACATTCATGTCGCCAAACTAAAGGAAACAGCAACACCAAAGGCTTCTGATGAGAGTGGAAAAGGTTTAGTTAAACGTGTTCAACACAAACACGGTGCAGAAAAAGTGACTTTAAGGACAGTGTCTGATTTGTGTTTGACTGTTTACAGTTGAAGTTGAATGTCTTGCACAAAAACAGAAGGGTTCATTCACCCCAAGGACAAAATCTGTTTTTTTTTCAGCCACCATTGGTGCTCTGGCTCTGTACTTTTTGTCTTGTTAACCTGATTCTGAGAAATCTGATGTCACACAAATGCAGTAGATTTGAACAGAATTTTATTTACAGAGCTTCTCATCTAAAAAAAAAAAAAAAAACCTGTATTTTAAAATTTAATAACATGTTATGATGGCATAATTTCCTCATAATCTGAAGAACCGTTGTCATAGTGACAAGCCAGTTAACTAGTTTGAAAAATGAAGCCTAGTTCATGCTGGACACAGTCTTACGCCCAGCCGTGATCAGCTGATGGCCAGCTAATCCCATTTATCCCCTCCCAGCTCTCACAGCCAATCGAATCTCTTTCTCTCAACACAGCAGTGTATTTAAATATGATGTACTTCTCATGCATCCTTGCTGGCAAAGATTAACCTCCTCCATCCCAGCCTCATCCTCTATAGCATAAAGATTGTCGCACCCTCATATTCAGATTCAGATTTAACAGTTTTGAACTAATTTTATTGTATTCAATACGCATTGTCATAAATGTATCTCTATATGGGGGTTTCAAAGCATGCTAGTTGACTAACCCAGGAAGCATCTTTTGAGCAGAGCCTTCTTAAATGTATGACGAGAGTGTTCCTGACTGAACTGTATTATGAAACTTTACAGAGAAACTAGAAGACAACGCCATGTTAGTTTTCCAGTAAACCAACAAGGTGTTGCTCTCCAAGTTGTATAGAGTGCATCCTTAAAGCCCAGCAAAGATATTGAAAGTATATCCTCAAAAGTACTGTAACATCTAGTTTATAAGATGCAATTTGAATTCCTTTTCTCACCTAAAAAGTTGTCTGCTAATGTTCCAGTGTAAGATTCTGAACACAACAGTCATAGTCAAGACTGCAAGTGTAGCCACTACCCCCAAACAAGGTATGGCCACTAAATGAGACTGCACTTATGAGGATAAAACCCTGTGGTTTACAGTCGAACAGAGTTTTATATATTAAAGCTTGGGTATTTACACAACTGCTGTAAGTTTCCAATAAGTGATGTCTTTATTTCACTGTTAGCTACTGAGGGAAATGCACGTTTTTGCTAAAGCATAGGAATGTGATTAGCCTTAAAGCTGAGCAATGCATTAACTTGAAATTTTTGATAAAATTAAACAAAAGGGCAGCTGAATTTTTTCGTACATTAACTGAGGTGTATGGGGAGAATGCTGACACATTAGTGCTTCAGTCTTGACTATATCAAAGTAGCTGCGACCAGTGTGAGTGCGCCATTCTGTGCTTGGGCATGGTACACTTCCCTGGCCCTGGCACAGAAGGACCAGGTGGGCCAAAGCACAGCATGAATGCAAATAAAGAAGCACCAGTGAGGGAATGTGACCTAACGTTACGTTGATATGACATATTGTAGATGTGGCCATCCCTCTCAACAACTGTTCCAGACAATGGTGGCGAAGGGTTCATGTTGGTCCGATGCAAAAATTGAAAGCCTTTTCAAAATCTGGGCAGATGGCAAAATTTAAGCATAACCGGAAGCCACAAGAACCCAGAGGTGTTTGGTAAAATTTGGTGCCCATCTTCATCTTCTCAGTTGCAGATTTAAATACACAGTTGAGCAGTGCAGGGACACGCTGACTCCAGATACAATAGATGTAGCTGTTATCAGCTCTCAAATACATTAAGTTTTAGAAGCAGAGAGATTTAAAGACTCCTTGCAGTGATATCTGGCTAAACTGAATCTGGCACATTTAAGAATGAGTCAGTACTAAGGCTTTCAGTTTGACCATTTGTCTTGTTGACTGGGAAAAATTTTTTCCATGTCAGCTGTAAAAGGCCCACAGTGCACCACTCCTATAGCCGAGGGGCCAATGACAGGCATCTTGTGTCCAGACAGAGGAGGAGGAACACAGTGTGCGTTGTCAGGGACGGCTTCAAAAAGTCATCGCGTTCTGGCCACAAGTGTTATGACCATTTCTGCCGCAAGCTAAATGGATCCACACGGCCTGACAATAGCAGCTGAGGACAACAGCCAGTGTGTGAGTGTGTTTTCAGCGTTGGCGTGCCAAATATCCAGTGGCTTTGCAGGCATATGTTTGAATATTTTTAACATATATGGAAAAACTTTTAAGCACGTGCCAGAAAAACAGAACGTACTACATACAGACATTTTTCTGTTGCTGTTAAAGTAGAACTGGCGGAGAGTTCTTTTTCACCAAAAGTGACTCACTGTGGTTTTCAGAAAGCATTCCTCAGTTTCCCTCCACTTCCTCAAGGCATTTTGCTTTAAGGTGGTTAAAATTTAACTAGATTCTTAAGTTTCTTCTTTAATTTTGTGTGAATGCATCAATCTTGTTTGTTTGTGAGAGTTTTTATTCTTCCTGTATTTAAGAACATTGTCGAAAATTATGATATGAAACCCCATGGTGGGCATCTGCCTTCATTTACTGAAACAAAAATTCGCTTTAATTCGTTAAAAAAGGCCTGTAATCTCCAAGTAAATAGGCAAATAGTAGGGGGTAATGTTCAAAAAGTTTAATGGTTAACTTTTTTTCCAAGAACACAAGAAATAACAAGAAAAGTAGATGTATTACTTCATCTATTTAAACATGAATGCAATAAAAGTTACTCATGAAACAGTTCTTGAAGTTAATGTTCAATGTTTGCATCTCTCTGCATCATTATAATACATTACCACTTTCTGTAACTAGGTTTGTAACTTTGTTTTTTATTGACTTAGTGACCTTTTTCTCTTTAATTAAGAGCTTCTGTTGGCTTCTTAATAGAACTTTCCCTAATAGTTTCTCTTTTATCAACTTAACTACAAGATTTTTTTTTTTCTTCGTTATGTGGGCTCACACAAACAGTCAAACATACTGCACATACATCAGACAGGGCAGCACAATCAATTTAATAATGTTCTTAAAGAAAAAAAAACAATCCAGGCTGACTGTATGTCTTTTAAAACTATTACTTTTTCTCAAGGGGTTTGCAGCCCAGGATGCAGTGATGGTGCCGTCACATTTGTGGGATGAGCAGCAGAGCTCAGAACGTGAGTTACGCCCATGAAAAATTTTCCAAATCTTCTCTGCTAAGGCCAAACAGCTTATTCTGCCATTGATCCTTGTTTGGTGGATTGGATGGCTGAAGAAACAGGACATGTTGGCAATTTAGAAATTAATTCATTTAGCAAACAGGAGCCTCAGTAGAATGTGGAAGAACCATCCACTGCCATAATAGCCTGGCACCTTCTCCTCATGCTGGTCACCAGCCTGGTCACACACTGCTGTGGGATGGAATCCCATTCTTCAACCAGCATTTGTTGCAAGTCAGCCAATGTGGTTGTGTTGGTCACTCTGGCATGAACAGCACGCCCAAGCTGATCCCACACGTGATCAGTAGGGTTGAAGACTGCTGGCAGGCCATCCCATCCTCCACTCCCAAATTCTGGATGTAGTCTCCGGTAAACCCCGCTCTGTGGGGGCAAGCGCTAACATCTTGGAGGTTAGAGTTCAATTCGAGACTGTGGAGATATGGGATTGCCACTGGTAGCAGAACCTCGATATCTCTCTGCATTGAGATTGCCTCCACTGATGACAAGCCTTGTTTTTCCAGTGAGGGAGATGCTGCCCCACACCATCACACTGCGTCCTCCAAAAGATGTTACTCCATCAGGGCAGCAATCAGAATAGCATTCTCATGTCTTGTCTACACTTTGACTCTCTGATCCAACTGCTGTAGGCAGAATCTGGACTCATAATTGAACATAATGTTATATGGAGCTTGGCCTTTAAGTTTGGAGATAGTACTAGACTAGAGCTTCTCCAGATAATGCTGCAACTTGAAGTTGTCCTATCGCACAGGTTCAGTCCAACGTGGCATGTTGATTCTTGGAGCAGACGCCGACCACTGTAGCAGGGTCCATGCACACACCTGGGGTACCAGAAGCTCATAACAAGAGTCAACAGCAACAGCAGAATAAGCTGTTCGGCACTGGCAGAGAAGATCTAGCTAATTGTCATGGGCGCAACCCACATATTCAGCTCTGCTGCTCATCCCACAAATGCATGTTCCTTACAAATGTGGCACCATTTTAAAGGGAAATGAGCAAGCTTTCTAAGGGTATATGATACATATTGCCAAGAAGCATTGTTACAACAAAGAAATAATCTACCAAACACAAATTTATTATTATTATTATGTTTTTTAAGCTAAGTTTAAAAGAAATAGTAGTTGCCATTATGGGGTTATAGTATGAGTACAAAGAGGCAGCCAATGGCAGACATACATCAAGTCTACATCCTGTGAGTCAGATTCCTGGGCATGTTGAGGGCACTGCATTCTATAAATTTTAACTCTGTGTCTCAACTCTCTCCTCAGTAGCAACGGTGACCTCAGGGTTTTGGCTGAATGCCCTGAGCCTCTACCTCTTGGGCATAAAATATCCTTCCATTCATTGCTACGATTAAGTTACAGCTAAGGAGATGACCTTTGAAAAAATGTGGCCTCATAAATGCCAGTGGGAAAAGACCAACAAATAAATATAATTTATATGATGTCGACTACCCCATATATATTTCACAGTTGTAAAAGCAGTATTCTCAGCACTAGAAAGGCCTGGAGGTTAAAATAACTGGCCATGCTGCATTGATGTAATAAGCTAAAATTATGCCTCCATGAACTTGATTTGAACCCGATGAATGCATAAACCCCCTGTTTTACACTTTCATTGCCACTCAGGGTTTTATTATTTACATGTGTTTTTGTGGAGGAAGTAATTTAAACATGCTGTATGTGGGCAAACGTGGGATGAAAATAAGGCAAAGGGAAAAAAAAAAGCTGTGCAGACTGTGACGTGTTTGGACTACATATGCACTTTTTATGAAGGAATCCGTAGCCTCCTTCGACTCTGTCCATCTCCTGATTATGTTCTCAAGTTACCAGAGATCCATTGGAACGCTAACTGTAAGTGAAACCGATGACAGCTTGTAACAATGAGTGACAGCTCCGGAAGATGGGACACCCAAGGTTGGATGGATTTTCACAAGCACTAAATTTATCCACGGCCAAACTCAGATAAATACTTCAGAGCACGAGAGAGCACCTGTGTTAGAATCTTTGTTTTAATGAGTGTGCAAGTGTGAAAACGAGTCATCCTATCAAACAGACGTATTGGTTACAGCTGGGGGAAGGTTGAGCTTGTAATGTTTTTTATTGAAGCAGCACATCACAGACCATCCTTCATTGGCCTGAGGCGGAGAGTGGCAGCCTCAGCTGCTCCATCATGGGCAACAAGCTGCCCTAGAGGATGCCTCCTTTGGGTTTGAGAAAGTGCAGCTGTGATGGAAGCTGAAGTGTTTTTCCTTATGCACTATGGACTCCCATGTGGATTGTATGCACACAAACAAATACATGTGGTGTAGAGGGATGCAGGCACACATACTGTGCACTTACTGTTACCTTGTAAGCTGATTTAGCTTTGTCTTCTATTTGCCAAAGAAAAGGAAGGAATTAACTGATAATGCAAAAGCAGAGATGATTTATATTTTCATTACAGGACATGTGTGTGTCTGTGTTTAATTAAGTTAATATGGAACAACAGACTACAAAGTTCAGCGTGCTAATGAATGTGTTTTCTCAGCAAGGCATGAATAGAAATTTCATGTGTCAGCTTCTTCTGGAGCCAAAACACGCCACAACATCTGCTTTATGGTATCACTAAGGCAAAATGTTCCCAGATTTGCCAACATGTTGCCATAGTCACCTACACCTCGAGCATAATAAGCACCTCGATCCCAGACAGCCGGGCTCACTACTTGATCCCTCCACAGGCTGCAGGATATCAAACCTGAGAAGCTGTAAAGCAGCGGAGGGCAATCGACAAACAGGATCCAGTTTCTGAGTTTGCAAAATATTTGGGAAGATGCCACAAGAGGTGTCGAGTGGCCTTAGACCCCAATTTAGTTCACTTTCTGGTCACTTATTTGCCATTATTGGCTGCTGCTGCAGCCCTACCACCTGCTGTCACTCTGCAGAGCAGTTCATATCGGTCATGAATTTGGCTTACACTTTAAGCACAACATTTTCCACGTCCCACAGGTACTGATTCATCAAAACCTCATACATGGAAACCTTGAACCCCTCCACCTCCCTCCACCACCAACAATTCCCCACCTGACGCAGACAGCTCTGAGCTGTAACTCCAACTGACCCAGCTGCTGGGCTGAGTGTATGAGCCACAGGCACAGAGAGAGTTCCTCTTTTATGAGACTGCTGTGCTGCATCATATGGGGGAGGCTATTTAGGTCCAGGCTGCTGGCAGGGATGCTAAGTAGGGGCTTAAGAACCAAACTTAGTTGAAAGAAGAAGCCCTCCTGGGAAAAGTGATCACCACTGAAGGTAGAGAGTGAGTGTGTGTGGTGGGTTTTTTCTCTAGGGAAAAAAGCTTCACAGGTTTGATTCCAGAAAGCAGCCTCTTGATAAAAAAAAAACAAAAAAAAAAAAAAAAAAAAAAAAAAAAAAAGAGAGAGAGAGAGAAAAAAACTATTTCTGTTTTTGAAGATACTCAAACTAAAGTTTGGAAATGCACAAAATGTGCAGAAGTTTTCTCACAATGTGGTTTTCAACATCCTGTGCTGGGTAGCTGGGAGAAAAACCCATGAGTGACTCACAATAGGAAAGTTGAATTATTTCCAACTTTTACTCAGCTCATCTCTGGTTGATTAGGTAATTTTATATGTCTAAGAATTCACAACCATCCCATGCTAAGGTTATGAACAGTATGTACTTAAGACTGTGCAAAAGAAATCAGCTGTGAAAAAACTGTAGGTTTTTCTTTTGGATTCAGTGCCTCACATGTGCTTTCAATGCGAATGGTATCTTTGAAACACACAGGCCTCTTTGTTCCAAACACTGTGTTCTGGTGTTTACTTCAGATCTGGTAGCATGATCAGGATTGCATTATATAAAACAGAAGCCTAATTACTATCTGGACTTGATTTTCCATCAGCATAAAATAGCATGCTGGTTTATATGGCAGCAGTATCAAAGCCAACTGTATGTTTGTGTTTGTCTAACTGTAATTATCATTTTGGTGCGTATCATTCAGAAACATAATGTCACGCTGTGTTGACTCAGACTATCAATGGCAAGTAATCTTAGTAATTACTGTCACTGATCTCATTGACTGAATATCTGCTGTATTTGACAGGATTTTTAAACAACGATGTAAAAATCTGAAGGCAAGTTTCTCTATAGAGCATTCATACACAGAGCAATTCAGAAGGCTTTGCTGAGTTAAAAACAGAACATTTACAACACTGACAGGCTCTCTCTTTCCACAGATTAGAAAACTGAAAATTCTACTTTATCATGATGTTTGGCACTTAAACCAGGCATAATGGTCAGAACTGAAAATGTCTGAATGAGAGTTTTACTGTGGTTGTGACTAGCACAGTTATATTGCTTGAAAGCCTACCCAATTGATTATTGACTATACGTATCAAAAGGCCTTGGCTAGCCTGTTAACTCAGTACTAAACTATAGTAAAAACAACTTTTTTGTAAAATATAGGGATTATACTGAATGTGTGTCGAAATTTTCTGATGATAATTGCAGCATACAGGTCCATTTAGAGCTGTGAAGTACTAACTTGGTCCATTCCCATTCTTTCTAAATGGCTGTTCCCCACTTCCTGCCCCAAATGGACACTTGGAATCAATTGATTGTAAGCAACCTATACTTCGGTTCCCTGATGTTGCAAATATATTTTTTCTTAAAAGAGGCTGATAATATACAAGCTGTGCTTTAAACGGGTGCATATGTTTCATTTCACTGCTGTGTAGCTTGTAGTAAGCCCACCTTGGATAGTTTTGACACTATGGCTAATAATCAATTCTTCAAAAGTTGCATAGACTGTAAGGCTGATTGATGGGGACTCAAGAAACGAGAAATTGGAAGTGTCTTATCTCCCCCCTCAAAACTCTGTTCCTGATTTTTTGAACCTCCCAGGTTGATGAATCTCAGCTGAAACTTTGGGGTTAGCTTCTCTCTGAACTGGAGCTCAATAGCAATAAGTGTGGTGTAGTATTTCACTGCATTAAATTTGTCAGTTAAAGTCTAATGACACGGACAAGGGACCTAACAAGAGACATTATTTAATGGTTGGTTAAAATGTGGATTCTTTTCTGATGATAGATTTATATGAAAAATTTCAAACTAAAATGACAAGCATGAACACATGAGGAAACTTATACAACAGTTACAGTGACAGACTGTGGGAGAGTCCCACACAAGCTCTTCTCTAAGTGAATATAGCTACATTAAATTTAAATACAAGACATCTCCATTGTTTACTTTTTGTGTCCACACCCTTTTATCAAACTCCTGTTAAAGGAAATAAGGACATCAGATCAGTCCTTTAAAAAAGAGCATCCAATACTCCATAAACACTTGTCAACACTACCATTCCTTTAAATACAGATTGTTAATAGAGCTTTGTGTCCTCTCTGCTTGGTACACATAGCAAAGAAACATTATCTTACATATGCTAGAGAGTCTGGGACAGGCTGTTCTTACTATTTGGTTTCAAACAACTGCAAACTTGTAAAGTTGCACACCAGTTTTATGACTCCTGGCTCTCTTTATTCATCTACTAATCACTTCAGACTCCTGCTCATAATCAGAGATCCTACCAAGCCCTGTAAGTCAGCAGCTCTATCATCCTCTCACCTCTCTCTCCTGTCACTGACATGGGATCTGGTGGGATTCATGCTCTCCAGAGACATCTAGAAGGTGATAATAGGCTCTGGACAGGGGTCATGGAACCCTCTGGATGAACAGGCAGCTGTCTTGCCTACGTGTTCATCTTCTCAGACTCAGCTGGTTTCGGCTGTGGTGACAACAAAGAGGACAACAGAGTCATCCATCTTGTTTCGGAGAGGTGTCAGATGACTTGACGTATACGGTGACGGTAAAGGACATGGAGAGGGTGTCGGCATAGCGAGCGTCTTTTCACTTTTAATATGATCATTTATAGGGTGGGAAAGCTGGATCTGAATGGACTTTCCAATACGAGCTTGATATCAAGGCCAAAAATATAAAATGGCTGTACACACCAGTGGAACTAGAATTGTTCCAGTCTGATACCAGTAACTTAAAAGCCTCTGATACTGACTAAGGGATTCTGTCTTCCTAGATACAGAAGCCTATGTAGCAATCATGTAAATATAAACTATCACAAGAAACTTCTTTTTGACAGTGGCAAAAGAGTTGTACTATTTCATTCTAATGACTGAAAGCGGTTACAATACACAGCCACTGATCACTTTATTAGGTATACCTGTTCAACTCCTCATTAAAACACTCATTCTAATTGGCCAATCACATTGCAGAAACCATTGCATTTAGGCATGTAGTCACGGTTGGGAAGGTATGCTGAAGTTCAAACTGAGCATCAGAATGGAGGAGAAAAGTGATTTAAGGGAGTTAAATCTAAAAGGAGTGGCACCTAGTGTGGTCTTCTGCTGCTGTAGCCCTTCTGCTTTAAGGTTTACTTTGTTTTGCGATGAGAATCAGCTCCTCCAAATCTGAGGCCATGGTTTTCTGCCGGAAAACAGTGGATTGCTCCCTCTGGTTGGGGAATGAGTCTATGGCCCAAGTGAAGTTCAAGTACCTTGGGGTCTTGTTCAGGAGTTAGGGTAAAAGGGAGCATGAGACAACATCTGCAGTACTGCAGGCGTTGTACCGGACCGTTGTGGTGAAGAGGGAGCTGAGCCGAGAGGCAAAGCTCTCAATTTACTGGTTGATCTCTCTCCCAACCTTCACCTATGGTCATGAACTCTGGGTTATGATCAAAATAATGAGATCGTGGATTCAAGCGGCCAAAATGAGTTTCCGCCAGAGAAGGGCTGGGCTCAGCCTTAGAAATAAATAAGGTAAATAAGGTAAGGAGGTCAGACATCCAGAGGGAGCTAGGGGTAGAACCCCTGCTCCTTCACATCAAAAGGAGCCAGTTGAGGTGGTTCATGCATCTAAATAAAATAAAATAAATTTGTAAAATTTTATCATGCTATCACTCTTCAGCTCAATGCAGACAACGGTGAACAGTTAGCACTGCTAGCATTTGTAGGAACAGCATAGCCTACCTCTATTTCAATGTTGAAAATGGGGATAAAGTGGGGTGCTGATGGCCTAGTGGTTAGGTCGCATCTTGGGGAAGTTGGCGGCCTGGGTTCAAGTTTGGCCTGTGGCTCCTTTCCCACATTTCACTCTCTTATCTCTGTGTCTGACTATCTGCTGTCCTCCTCAGAATGAAGCCATCCAATAGCACAAAAATATATCTTTAATGGAAAAAACAAAAGGAAATGGGGATAAAGTTATATATTGGCCGTGCTGGGTCAGGTTAGACTCACATATAACTGAAGCCCTGAGAGACAATATTTAGTAAACAAATGTGAATGTTAGCTTGCAAGACAGAGTGAAGGCTGGCGGCATCAGCACTGTTAACAAAAATTGCAAACCAACTTCATGTTGTTTACACAATACTGCTGTGATCCCGTCTTAATTCAAAGGTGTTCAGTTTTGACTGTTTATTGAGTGTGTCCTTAACTTTGGGCAAATCTATTAAAGTCAGTAAGAATTTGTGTTTAATCCAAAGTGAAATTATTTGCTTAGGAACATTACTACATTGAGTTGGTAGCTGATGTTTGCACAGTAAATCTTTAATTGATAGCAAATTTGTAATCTTTTACTATATGGATATCATGACCTTTGACTGGACCAGCTACATCTTTACAACAGGAGCTCTCCACTATCAGTAGAAGTTATCTAATAATAACATATAACAATATAATGTGCAGGGTGCCAGTAAAGAACTGGTAATGGTTTGCTACTCAATACTTTTTCCTCTGTAATTATTTCTTCCTCCAGTGTTTAAAAGAAGAACAGAATTCTAACTTGTGAAAATGCCAAAAACGATTGTAGGTAGCCCCATTATTTCCTCAAAACAGCAAATTCAAAACAGGCTTCTCTTCCTTTAAAATGACCTTTGGATTTCAATGGACTGCGAACAAGCTGTAAAAGCTAAATATCAGGTCTTTGTAGGAGGGAATGCCAGGGTTGTAGATCCAACAAAGTTGAGTTGACAGTGAGCTTGGAGCTAATGTCAGATTTATCACATCATCCACTTACTTTGTTGAGTCACATACTGAATCTCACCATGTGGTTTCACATGCAGTGATGTTCTTTCTGCATGGGGTGGATATGATTTAGTTGTTTGAACATGGCTGTTTTAAAAGCCTAAGAAAGTTTCCATCTGAAGAACAATTACACCACTATTCTGAGATGATTTATTCATGAAACAATTACCAGGGTGCCCCTGAAGACGATTTGAAACAATGAGTGTAATGGTGAGAGTTTGGCTTATAAAAAAGGGAACCACAACCAGATGGACTGGAACAAAGTCAGGTTGTGCAAAAGGACTGGTTAAGAAAGCCTAATGACAGCTTCTTGAATCAGGCATCTTTGGTTCACCTACAACTACATCTGAGACTAATATATATATATATATATATATATATATATATATATATATATATATATATATATATATATATATATATATTTATATGAAAAGAACCCCACCATGGTGAAACAGAATATGATTATTTGAAGGGCTACTTTCGTTGACATACCAAATTCTCTTGGCAAACCAAGCCCTTTTCATGGGCCGCATTAGCATTTGGCTTGAGATCTTCCACAGTCCTTCTTCTCTCAGCAATTTTCAGATCAGTAATGAGAAGTAATGTTGAAAGCCCTGAGAGCTCAGAGATGTCGGAGAGGAGACGGACAGCTCTAACAGGTGGGGAGGATTTATCCCGGCACAGAGGGAGAAAGTGGTGTCAAGGGATTGCCCAAAATAACCTGCCTGGTGTCTGGACAGTGGCGATATGATGCAGAGCTAAGAGGTGAGAGAGATGGACGGGAAGGGGCCGCAGGGAAACTTTATGTGCTAAACCAGGGCCACCCCGGGACTGACTGTCAGCAAAGACAGAGTCAAGGTTAGACACAGGCAAGAAATAAGCTCTAAAAGATGCCTTTCTCTGCAAATGGAAAGCGATTTATACATACTGGGGAGAAAGAGGTTATATATTTCTATATTATTGGAATTACCCTAAATCAAGCTTGGAAATTGTTGACATTCTAATTAGAATTTATATTTTAATAAGCATTATGCTATCTAAAGCAACAGAGAAAACCTCCAAAATAAAGGTTAAGATGACAGCCATTCAAGAAGAGGGTAAGGAAACACTTTGATACAGAGAGCTCAGGCTAAAAACTTCTTTCAGCCTGCCAACATGCTCAGAATGACACAGCTATGATGATGATGGTGTTTGCAGGTATAAAGTTTATCATGCTCACCATCTTAGTTGAACATGCTATCATGCCAACCTTTCCTAATAGCAGGAACACAAGCCACTGCTGAGGATGATTATGATTGTAATCACCCCCTGATGGAAACGAGATTTATGTATCTGCTTTATTATATTGTCACTGTTGGGCAGAAACTGTATATCTCCATAAAATATGTTTTTTTCTTCTTATTTTTTCCCCCTCATAAATCATTACCAGTGGTCAGCATCTGTGGCTGTCAGTAGTTTTACAAATTTGAATCCAATGAAAAGAATCAAAGAGCTTATGCTGAAACCCTGTAACTCCATGAACTGGATGTACCTTAACAAAGCCAAAACTTTTATGTCCATTTGTGATGGTCAAAAGCCTTGTATTTTTGGTAAAAGTTTATAATTCAATTACACATACTAACTGACTATGTAGAAAGGCATAATAGTGACTATGACAGAGCACTGTTTGGCTACTATTCTTTTTTTCATTTCCCAAAAAGTTGTGATTTTGGAGATAAGAGGTTTGCACCCAACAAAAACAATATGAATAAAATTAATTTGCCTAAACCTATATAATTTTAATCTGTTATTGGTTGACTTGGTTGGTTTAATTTAATGAGAAATGATATTTGTGGAAAAAATGATTTTTCTTCTACCTGATCATCATCTGTGAGACATATCTTCGCTAATGTGTTCGTCACATTATCATACCAGAAAAGTCTGAATGCAAAACCTGTCACAATGTAGCTCTACACTGTACTCAATTACTACTTTTGCTACAGTGACTTAAATGAGTAGGAATTCTGAAATTAATCAAGATGTAGTTTCTATCATAGTTTTGGTTTTCCATTATAAAAACAAAGTAATTGTGATTAAACAATTACTGTATCACATGCTGTTTCAAACTCATTTTTTTTTCTATAGGTTTTCTCACGTGGTAAATCTTTCAGTGTTTTTGAAATATTTTGGCCATAATTGGTTATACTTCTTTTATACAAATGTGTGTTGTTGTTGTTTTTTTTTTTTTACCTCATTTATATTCATTTAAACTGAGCTTTTTTATGTGTTTAAGGTTAACAAATGCATGTAGATTCTGTAAAATCAATGAGAAAATGTGTTTAATAATAATTTTCTCAAGATTATCAAAATAATAGTGATTAGGATTTCTGCCATAATGGAGCAGCCCTGAGTCCTTTTCCCAACACTTAAAGGACATTTTCATTAAGGAAGAGGGCCTAAAATAAATACTGTCTTACCATAACAACTACATTTTGTATTCATTAACTTAGAGGTTTTCTTACATTTATAAAGACAGCCAGAACACTGAATTATTACTTAAAAGTTTTTCTTGCCAAAATTTAAAACTAAGTCAGCAAACTATTCTCTAAAGTAAGAAAAAAGAAATTGGTGGGATATTAGTTCTACTGGCATGGCCAAGTATTGCTTTTTAAATGGATTCAGAGTGCCATATTTGTTAACATGATAAGCCATAGAAATTTTAATTGACTGCACCAATATGCATTCTTTATTGTGATCACAGTGTCAGACAAGGGCTGCACATTGAATCACAATTCTGTTATTACTGCAATGTGAACTTTTGCAACAAACATATCGCAGTAGTCTGAATTTATTAGCAGAAGAAAAAATATTTAATGCAAATGAGCATTACTGTCTCACACAGCAAGAGTACATTATACCGTTCACACATAATTTTCATGGCACATCCACTATACCTCAGAGTCATTACACACTTCGTGGTAAAAAAAAAAATTGTTATTAATCATGGATTCATAAAAAACAAATTACTATTAGCTACAGCCAAAGCTATTACAGATTATATTAAGGATGTTCCCAGGCTGCTATTTTCCAGTCTGGCTAAAGGCACATTTAAATTATGTTTAATGACTATTCTAAAGTGAAGAAAATGCTCAGAAAACAGTCAAATTCATCAAAGGGCCATTGTGTCAGTTGGTATATATGTGGCTAAAGTTAGCCTTTAGCTCTGCCAGCCTTTTATTCTTTTTTTCAGAATAATACCAAGCCTAATGTGGTTCCTCGTCACTTGGGTTGAGTAGTTATACCTGAGTGTAACCCTAAAACAGCCTACATACAAATTTATTTTCAAATATCCGGCTAAAAAAATGCCATAACGTGCTGTTCCTAAGACACGCTAATCACTTAGCTTCTCATGTTTACACCTACCAAAGTACAGTAGGGAACACTGACAGGAAGGCAGTGACATTAAGTCAATCTACAGCAGCTACTAGTAGCAGGATGCTTCATCACAGTTTTAAAAGAGCATCTGACACCTATTTCAGGCCTACTCGTAAATCTTGCACCAGCTAATTTCATATTGAATTTAGCAGTTAAGCCGGCTTACTGTAATGATATAGCCCCATCATAGTCCCTTCCCTTGATTATATAGCATTACTGTATTTCAGAAACTTAATAGTCACAGTTTTCAAAAATAGTATTGAGCATCACATTTTTTATATAATGTGGTTCTATGATAGAAAAAGACTGAGAGTTCAAAGTAGTTAAAATATGATTTGCAAGATTCAAATGTTAATTGCCTGTAGTAAAGCCTACTGAAATTCACAGCATTTATTTGGTCAAACTTTGTGTATCTTTTCACAATTCAGCCTGATATCAGAGACAAGAGAAAAGTTGAATGGTCCTCTCAGCATCATGTTAAGTTAAAACCCATACAAATGAAAGCAGCTTTGTCTAATGTGCTGTAGTGTGTTTTTGGCTTCCTTCTTAATGGCCTTCTAACTCTGCCGTCTTCCACTGGCAATCATATTCTTCACAGCAAAGTACACAAACACTCCACTTCCTGCCTAATCTGCTTTATATGTCTGAATCACTTTAATTGCCACTTTGAGTTCTGCACAATAGCTGACTCTTTGTAGTCTGTCTGCTTTGTGACCATAAACAATTTGAATTAATCAAATCAACACGACAGAGTCTTTTACATGATGTTTTAGCAGCATATACACATACTGTGCCCACTTATTTCCAATGCAAATATACACCACTGCTGATAGCCACAGTAAACTGTGTGCCTCGATAGACACAGGGAGATATAAGATAAAGAAGTATGTTTCCCTGACACCTGCTAAACATCAAGCTAACAGTGCAATATCATAAAAGGCTTATATTGCTCATGAGGAAAATCTACTATCATATTTTAAGACTGAAAAGTACTTTGACCAAACTGAGCCAATTTTAGCCTCAGTTGTCAAAAATAACAAGAATAGTGGAAGATTTCCAGTATGTTTATTTCCTGTGCTCTGAGAATAACACAAAGGCACTGTGAGAAAATAAAGGTTATTTTTTGACACTGACAGAACCAGAGCATGTACAGATGACTGTTATACAACATGAGTCTCAAATTAAGCTTCTGTAAATCCAGAACAAAACTCTTTCTTATTGAAGCTTTTAAGAAAATTATCACCCTGTAAAAACTATCTACTCTGTTTGAAGATTTATGGTGGTTTTTATGACATCAAACATCCAAATCTAATAGGATGTCCTCACTTTAAATCTGCAAATCCCAAAGTATGGTTCCCTTTTTAAGATACAGACAGGAGTTATATTGGAAGAAAACAAAAGAAAAGATATAAAAGAAATAATCATTCATATCATCCACATCAGCTTTGGTGTGTATACATTAACATATGATATTTTATTCCAGCCATCAAGATGTAAAGCAATAATTTTGCTCCACTTTAGATTTCAGCACTAGCTGTTTTTGGCTAATGTGCACTGCAGACATTATGACCATAATAGATCTTTAAGAAATGCATTCCAGGTGAGGGAAAATAAAGCCCACACAGCAGCCACATGAACTGCCATGGATCTAGAACATACTGATACTGAAAATAAGCCAAGAAAACCAGATGATACTTCAAATACTGCCTTATGTGACTCCCAGCTGACAGACACAATTCCTGACTTTGACAAAAAGAGAGGCTCTGAGGCTCTTCAATACTGCTAGCATGCTGTTTAAGCAAAATTGATGGAATGGTGATAATTATATATCTAATTGAATAATAAAGCTAATTTGCTAAACATACCAAATAATCCATGCCAAGATCTCATAATCCTTGCAGATTATTGATGCCTCTGAGCATTATCTCACTAACACTGTGGCCACTTGCTCATTATAAACTATCTAACAAGCCTTAACTCTGTTTCCATTGTGCCTGATGATATGCCTAATGACTAGAAGTTCTGGTGCTGACTCATGGGACTAGGTTTTTTCCGTTGGCTAACAAATCACTTATATCCCTAGACTGTAGTATTCTCTTCCAGCCTTCTTGTAAGTGCTTTGGATACTGCTATCGAAATTGTGTCTGTGAATAGTGAGAGTATGGCATTGTAGAGCAGTTAACCTACCTTGGCAGTGTAATTCATTGATCCAGTGACTGTGAGGCTGAGATCAACTATAGACTCGGACTTGCACATGTGGTGACGGATTCACTGAGCAAGACAGTGTAGTGTTCCTGGTGTCTGAGCATGCGGACGAAAGTCTGAGTCTTTTGGTCCTTGTGGTCTGAGGCCTGGGCATTGACTGATGGCCAAAGGTGCTAACTGGACTCATTTTTGAACTTCTCTTCTGCACATTTTTGTGTGTCATTAGCTGTGTTTCCATTACAGTTTTTCACAAAATGAAAGTGATGTTTCTTAAATTTTGACTAACTTTGAATATGTTTTCATTGACGGGAGTTTTAGGCAGGAGCCTCCTAATTCTCGCAAAATCTCATCTTGCGAGACTCTGCTGGAAGGAAGCTAGACGCTCAAAACCTATTGCATGTTGGTACGGTTATGCTTAAATCTACAGTGGTTGCCTTGATAATTTTGAACAAAATACGAAGGCAACAGATGACAGTTCAGAGGCAAAGTCCGTATGTACAGCAAAAGCCATGTATAAGGGTAGAAGTATGATTTTAAAAAAAGTCTCGGTCTCCTCTTCTGTCCACACGTACCGCCTCATGTTGTCTCGGAGTGACCTGGTCATGTGACACCGTACGTCACGTTCTGTGACTTTTAAATGCGGAAAATGTGTTTCCATTGAACTTTTGCGATATTTTTTTATATTGAAACATCTGAAAAACCTCCTCATGAGAGCTTAAAAACCTTTTAGGGGTTATTGAGGGGGATATTTGAGAGGTTTTTCGAAATCCAGTTGTTTCCATTACCAGATTTTTGCAGCGCTATTTAGATTTTACACATTTCTAAGGGTAATGGAAGCGCAGCTATTGGCAAGACCGTGTGTCTAATGCTGACGTGTTCAGGAGAGCTGGGATGGGAAGGGTCAGCTGCGCTTCTACAGGCTCCTGGCACACTTTCCTGGTCCTGATCCAGCTCACCGCATGGGTGCTCAGGACCCAGTGAGCTGTCCAGATGCCGGGGGCAACCGCGTGTATTGTGGAGGGGTCAGTTTAGAGGATACCTTGACAGATGGGGCATGTGGGGCCTGGAGGATGGCCATCAGGAGGCCTGAGCAGTACAGGACTAAAGATGATGTGGCAAAGTGCTGAACCAGCACGTGCTCCCATACCTGACCTGACTTTATAAATTTTCCATGGGAAGTTGGTGTAAGCTGATGTGAGAACGCAACAGGAAATATTCAGGAAAATTTGACCACGAATGAACAGGAGTGGGTGACGACGTTTAAATCCTGCTACTGGTGGGACCAATGATATTTCCACGCACATTATTAAACTTCATTACAATTCTGTTTCCAGTATGTTCTTTCCACTCTTTTGTTATAATTATATGTCCAAATGCATTTACCATTAATTTATAAATAAAAATTGGCATCGTCTGGTTGTTCTGAGTTGCTTTTATTGATCAGCCAATGAGGAACATGTGTGAACAATGACTGAAATTTTAAGACCCCTTTCAGGACAGTAAATAAACAGCCAAAACCATTTGCATCCACTAAGGTTTAACTGAGACTCAATTGTTTCTACAACTACATACAATCCATGTCTCAGGAGGTCTTTCTAGTCTGTGGTATAGCAAATGGATAAGCCCTCAGATGAGCAAGTGGTATTTTAGCAAAATTCAAAATAAATATTTAGGATCGTTGACATAAAGTGGAAATAACCAAACATAGCCCCAGGAGGTTTAAGGACATATGACAAACAGCATGTGAAATGAGAGTTTACAAGATGATATGAATAAATTTAGAAGGGTAGAGTACTTGCAGCTTGTGTGAAGCAGGCGTTTGATAGTAAGGAGTGAACTGACACACTTGAGAAAGAAGTCAAGTTAATCCCATCCCTTCACTTGCAGGATGATATTATAATTAAGAAATATAATAAATGTGGATGCAACCGAGGCAGAATTATCAAGTAGGCTTAAAAAGCAGCAATGTATTATAAAATAAGCGATCGCAGATGCTCAGTCACTCATAGATATTCAAAGAACAGAATGGATCAAATGTCTTCACTGGCTTAGTCATAAAAACAGCTGCAATCTATTAAAGTTTTGTTTTCTTTGCCAGTCGTTCCTACTTTTTCCTGTTTTGAAGAAACTCTAGTAAGCATATTCTCTACATTATCCAGTCGATTCCATATAAATCAGACATAAATATTTAACACTGTATATGCTAAACCAGCAAGTGATATTTGTTTATAACTTAAACCAGTGGATGTTTTATGGCTTTTGTGGTATAGCCCCTGTTTATAGTTCCTCTAAGCAAACAAACTCATGTCATTTATGCACATATATAATAAACAGAAGTTGAATAGAGATCGTTTGCATTTTACATTGAAGTCTTCATCTGAAAATCAGTATTGCTGTAGAGTCTGGGGAGCACAAAAATCAGTTTGCTTTCTATGTCTAATCTCTCCTCAAGCAGCTATCAAGCAACCCAGACTTGCAGATTATTTCTTTCATGCAATTACAGTGCCGTGAAAAAGTATTTGCCCCCTTTCTGACTCCTTATGTTTTTGCATATTTATCACACTTACATGTTTCAGATCATCAAACCAATTTTTGTATTTCACACAGACAACCCAAGTCAATAGAAAATGCAGTGTCTGAATGATTATTTAATTTTTTAAGGGAGAAAAAAAAATCCAAACCTGTCTGAACCTGTGTGAAAAAGTAACTGCCCCCTTGGTTAAATCATGAGTTAACTGTTATTAACCACAGCTTTTGGAAAGCTGAGTTCAATTTCACTGGCCACAGCCAGGCCTGATTACCGACAGATTTGTTGAATTAAGAAATCACTTAAATAGAAGCTGTCAGACGAAGTAAAGTAGACTACAAGATCCCAGAAAGAAACGCATCATGCCACGATCCAAAGAAATTCAAGAAACAAATGAGAAACAAAGTGATTGAAATCCATTAGTCTGGAAAAGGTTACAAAACCATTTCCAAGGTCAGAGCCATTATCCACAAATGGAGAAAACTGGGAACAGTAGTGAACCTTCCCAGGAGTACTTGGCCAACCAAAATGAACTCATCCAGGAGTTCACAAAAGAACCCAGAACCACATCCAAAGAACTGTAGGCCTCACTGGCCTCAGTTAGGGTCAGAGTTCATGACTCAACAATAAGAAAGACACTGGGCAAAAATGGCAGCCATTGGAGAGTTCCAAGGCCAAAACCACAGCTGACAAAAAAGAACACAAAGGCTCGTCTCACATTTGCTTTGCTGCTGCAGGACCTGGACCACTTGCTGTGATTGATGGAACAATGAATTCTGCTGTCTACCAGAAAATCCTGAAGGCCAACATCCAGCCATCAGTTTGTGCCCTCAAGCTTAAGCGCTCTTGGGTTATGCAACAGGACAACGCCCCGAAACATACCAGCAAGTCCACGTCTGAACGGCTCAAAAAACACAAAATTAAAGTTTTGGAGTAGCCCACTCAAAGTCCAGACTTAAATCCAATTGAGATGCTGTGGCAGCGATGCAAAAGACTCATCATCAGTTATCGCAAACACTTGATTTTAGTTATTGCTGCCAAAGGTGGCACAACCAGTTATTAGGTTCAGGGGAGCAATTACTTTTTCACATAGGGTCAGATAGGTTTGTACCCCCGCCCCCCCCTTAAAAAATTAAATAATACTTCAGACACTGCATTTTGTATTTACTTGGGTTGTCTTTGTGAAATATAAAAATTGGTTTGAAGATCCAAAACATGTAAGTGTGATAAATATGCAAAAAAAAAAAAAAAAAACAGGAACCAGAGAGGGGGGCAAATACTTTTTCACTGCACTGTATTTCCTTATCTGAAAAGGGCTTTAGGATGCTGTCTGGTGGAGAGCTGTCAGTGGGAATAAACTGGAGTAGCCCATAAACTTCCATCCATGTTTTAGACTTGGCAGTGAATCTGCATTTATTTGTTTTAGCTTTTTGCAGCATATTATCTTCATTTGAAGCAGATTCTTCATTTGTTTGCTTGGATTATGTGTTTCTCAATTTGCTTAGATTCTAAATTTTATACAGATTTCCCCAAATTTAATTTTTGGATGGTTTTAGCACAACTGTAGTGAAGTTGCCAAAGAAAACGTGATGTTGTGCTACATTTGAAAAATAGTGAATTCACTACAGTGGACTGACAAGTACTTCTCCAGATAAAATATAAATGTAGGGGTGCAGAGGTAATGATCAAGTTTTTGATTTGAATCATATTTCAAGGTTCAATGCAAAATTAGTAGTAGTTTCCTTGTTCAAGAGAAAAAAACAGCAAAGGATGCCAAAAAGCCTGGAAAAAAACAACCCAGGTGGCTGCAAACATGCTCATGCCCCCTTAGCTTCCCGTGACCATGAAAACAAAAAACAGATTCAACAACTACCATGCTGCATGTCATGCTGGTCATAGGTTTTATCAAATGTGAGCCTAGATCCTCCTCCCTCACAGTACAGTGTGTGCTCTGTTCCTCCTACCAAAACAGACCTCACTTAAAGTGAGGAGCATTGGGAATCACAGCACGTGCTATGGATAGTTTTAAAAGCAAGAGAGCTAAATAAAACAAGGCAACTTTTTACTTGCACTTTTTTTTAAACTATAATTTTCAAGAGGTAGCTGAGCCGAAAGGCAAAGCTTTTGATTTCTACATCCCAACCTTCACCTATGGTCATGAACTCCTGCATAATGACCGAAAGAATGAGATCCCAGATACAAGCAGTCCAAATGAGATTCCTTATGAGGGTGGCTGGGCTAAGCCGTAGAGACAGGGTGAGGAGCTTGGACATCCGAAAGGATCTCATCGTAGAACTGCTGCTCCTTTATGTCGACAGGAGCCAGTTGAGGAGGTTCAGGCATCTGATCAGGAGGCCTCCTGGGCACCTTCCTGCGGAGGTCTTCCAGGCACGTCCTACTTTTGTGGAAGACCACAAAAAAATCACAAAGTGGGGTCAACAACTGCTAAGGTGCATGGTGCGTAAAGACGTTAGCGCTCCTCCACAGCTGAAGGGTTCTGAACTTCCTCTGGCATTAATGTAAGCACAACACTATGCAATGGGAACTTTGTGGAATGGGTTTTCATGGCAGAGCAGCTGCATGCAAGCCTCACATCACCAAATCCAATGCCAAGCATCGGATAGAGTGGTGTAAAGCACACAGACACTGGACCGTGGAGCACTAGAAACCTGTTCTGTGGAGGGATGAATTACGCTTCTCTGTTTGGTAGTCAGGTGGGTGAGTCTGGGTTTGATAGATGTTGATAGACCTGCCTTCTCTGTAAAGTGTCTTGAGATAACTTTGGTTATGAATTAGTGCTATTCAGACGATGACTGATTGATGCCGGAAGAACGTTACCTGTCTGTCTGCCTTCATTGTACCAACTATGTTTGGTGGAGGAGGGATAATTACATGGGGCTGATTTTAATGGTTTGGGCTAGGCCCCCTTATCTCCAGTGATGTTTTGACAACGCTATGCTTCTATGCTAACTTTGTGGCAACAGTTTGGGGGAGACCCTTTTCTGTTCCAACATGACTGTGCCCCTGTGCACAAATCAAGGACTATAAAGACATGGTTTGATGAGTTTGGTGTGGAAGAACTTGACTGGCCCGCACAGCACCTTGACCTCAACCCTAAACAGCACCTTTGGGATGAACTAGAATGAAGATTGCGAGGCAGGGCTTCTCACCCAACATCAGTACCAGATCTCATTAATGCTCCACAGAATAAATGGACATGAATTCCCACAGAAACACTCCAAAATCTTGTGGAAACCCTACCAAGAAGAGTGGAGGCTATTACAGCTGCAAGAGCGGGGCAACTCCATGTTAAAGTAGAGGCATCTGAATACAATGTCATGATGTAATGGTCAGGCAGCTGAATACTTTTGTCCATTTTATGTAGATGGATTTATGGATGATTAGCCATAAAGACGACCATACATCGTTAGAAGCTCATAAAAACACAAAACAGCATTGTGGAAAGTGGGATAAGATTTTTTTAAAATGTGGACGCCACTGATAAATAAAACTGAAATTAACCGGATGTTACATTATTTTGAAAAATCACTAAGGTGAATTTCACCCAGCTCTACAATAAATGACACAGTAGCTCTCTCCAGCAGCTGCTCCCTTTAGGGTACTGAAGAGATTTTTCATCGGGGATTACTGGGTTCCATGACTTAGTGATGTCAGTACTGGCTCTGTTTTAGCCTGCTGTTTTTCTCATTCTCTGCTCCAGTCTCGTTCTCAGAGATGTAAGGTCGAACCTCAGACAGACAGCGGTGAACAGCAGCGGTGGAGGCGGAAGGAGAGTCGCGCGGAGCGGTCACACCCCCTCTCCCTCTCTCTCTGAACACCGCAGACTCCAGCGGACACACAAACTCGCATACATCACACACACTCCAACAGTTGACATAAGCGGCGGAGAACAGCGCAGACGCACACAAGTAAAGGGAGAAATAGTCTTTAACTGCGTCTTCAATAATACAGCGCTGGCTGAATGTGACGCGGCACATCAAAGGACAACGCCGACCGGTACGTCTCTTTTTCTATTTTTCTGACAGTTTCCTTCTTCCCCCGGATAGCACTTTTATTATTTGTACTAAATATACTTTCAATGCCAGTAAGAGGCAAAAAAAAGAGGCTTAGAGTCGTCGGTTGCCCAGCAAAGGTGAAAATGTTGGCACAAGTCAACAAAAAAAGCTAAGTAGCGCACTATTTTACGCCGGATTTTGGTTGAAATAACATTAAGTAGCCCAAAAACCAAGTGTTCAATTTATAATTTTAAGTAAGTGATATTTTTACGGCATTTTCTAACTGGTATCGCCAACTTTCTGTGCCTGTCCCTGTAACTTTCCGTCCGCATCCTTGTGCATTAGCTGCACATGATTAAAGTATAGTAGGATGCACCTTTCTACCGCATTACCCACTCTGGCTTTCATACAGGATCGGGATTTCAACAGCCTTCCTTGTTTGATAAAAGCTAAATTTAAATAAATAAATGGCGAGTAAGCTGCTCTAACTTCTGCTTTGTTGACTAAGGTAGTGATAACGTGATTTGTGGTAGTATTGCCATAGTCCATAGGTTCTTCATCATTTACAGCATGACTGCTGTTAAATGGATCAGTGATTTCCTTTTGCATCCTCAGACCACCTCTGTTCAGCTTCACGGACAGTCTCAGCACAAGGACCTGTTTAGTTTAACCGGTTGTATGACTGCTGCTCTTAGTGGTTAGCACAATGACAGCATGACTGTAGTGATTGCAGGCTTCACCAACTCGTCCCTCCACCTCCCATAAACAGCTACAGTCTTGAACTGAGGCTAACAAGTCATGAAGCAGCAGAAGAATTCTCATAGACGTAAGAGTACTGTAGATGCTTATCCAAACGGGGGTTTTGTGGTCCCGTGCGAATCTATTTCTGGGGTTTTCTTATGCCAAAAAAGTTATCATGCAATTTCCTGTTGGACTGCAAGATCCGGGTTGAAGTCAATCCTCCTTAACAAATACCAGCTGCACAAGAGTACACAAGACAATTAAAGGTGTGTCCCCTGTTTAGGTAGGCAGTCATGTAGTTCAGTAGCACTGTCACAAATCAAGTATTGTTTACACTTTTTGGGTGCCGCTTTCTTTACTGATCCTAAACTTGACTTGCTTTAAAGTTGCTGTTGACATTGCCAAAAGGTAGTTCTTGAAATTTTGCTACTTTTTGACAGATCATATTTCTTGAAAGCAGATTTCACTCCAGCATTAATATATCCAACTGTTATTTTCTTAGTAGGGATGCCCTGGTCGTGCCTTTTTGTTTTGATCCCAATATTGATACTGTTATTCTGTGAGCGAGATTGGATGATCAACTGCTGATATGGATCATATTTCATGTGCTTGGTCAGTTTCCTTAACCTTGTACGGACTGAAACCCCATACAAGTTGATGTGTAGTCTGATGAAAGGACCACAGGAGTCATCCATATTCAGCTGACAACATGCTTTTACTGACTTAGTTCAGCACAGCAAAGAACAATCTGCTTAAATTTAACCATCAACAACTAAATTAGTTCCTAGAGCAGTCAGTGAGCTGAAAGATTGAGTATTTGATAAATTGAGGTGTCAGCTGAGTACTGATACTGAACACTAGGTCTAATTATTTTACAATCACTCCTTTGTGTAATTTTCATTAAAAACATTGTGTAGCTCATCAGTGAAGTAGTGGATGTATTTAGGGCCCTGCTGCCATCATATTTGACTAAGTCTTAACGCAGATGTTAAATGCAAGAGCAGAATTTTTGTCTCAATATAGCCCTGGAACGAGGTTAATAGCAGGATATAAGGGTTTCACAATTGAAAATAAGCAATGAAAAAAATGTCGTTTTAAATAAAAATAGTTGTGATAAATAAACATGATCTCAATATTGATCAAAATAATTAGTATTTTGGACAAAATTGTGCAGTCCCATAGGCTCATTTGACAAACATCAGACATTGACCAAATATTGTGGCATGAACAGAGATCAGTTATGTGACTGGACATTTGTTGTGTGCCCGTATCTAGTATACCAAAATGCTGACTAAAGAAGAGATTTTTGGCAGGGTGGAAGAAACACTTTGATCTGTTTTCATGATCAAATGTACTGTAAGTGCAAGTGTTGGCAAATCTTACACCAGAAGAAGTAATGAAAAAAAAAACCCATCGGCATCAGCTAAAATGAAACGTTAAACACTGGTATTGCTCCTTATTTTCACAGCAGGTGTATATTTACTAAACAGCACAAATTAGGCTACAAAATAAAAGGCAAAACTCACTGCATCATGTAACTGATGCAGTTGTTTTATGCTGCTAGCATTTATTGTCTATTTACATTCACCTCATAGTCATTTTACCAGCCCAACCTTAAATACATAATATGTATTATTCTGTACCATTTAGCCTTTATCCTTCCTGTTTCAACATGGATTGCTAAAAAGAAACATAAAGAAATTTCAGTCCTATGTCTCTTGGATATTTCTGTGCCTCCACAGGTATTCTGATGGAGGGTTACGTTTTTTTAAGGTCCCAGGTCAAACTGTAAGGTCAGCAGTGGAGACTAGAAGTCTCTCCTCTTATCCTTGGCTGATGGTCCATATCCTTTAGTATGGGTTGGATAAGAGGTTCTGTTTGTCCACACAGTCAAGGTTGTTTCTTCACAGAGACAGTGTGACTCTCAAAAAGGCTAGCACTTAAGACGTCAATGATTGGAGTCTGTGTAAGCATCTTTGAGTTTATGATTAAGGTTAAGGTTACCTAGCTTCAATACCATGCAGTGTTGATGTCACTTTTCCTTCTGAGTTTCCTGTAACTTCTTCTTATCTCAGGATTCCTGTAATTTCCTCATTACTTTTAACTTACTAAAAAGGTTAAAGGATCTTACCAAAGCTGCTTTGGTAGAAGGAGGAGGACTGACCCTCATAAGCAACAGCAGCAGATGAGTTGTAAGTTTATTCAAGCCAACAGTGGACAGCGCTTTATTAAGATTTAATCTGATTCCAAATGCAGTGCCTAACACTTATTTGTTGGCAGTCAACACACACAGCCCTTCTCCCAGCAGCAAAGGTAATTGCTTTTGGTGATAGGGTACTAGAAGCCAATCTACAGATCATAAATCTTTAAAGCAAATCAGTCAAGTGGTCACCGATTAATCGAGGCATCACTAGTTTTCACATTAGAAGTTAAAGGAGCTTGGTTATACAAACATGTCACTCATAATAACCAGTATAAACACCAACTGTGTCTACAGCTTTGCGCTGACTTTACGATGCAGAAAAACACAATCATGGAAATATACCTCATCATTTGCCAGGCTGTTTCCAACTGACCGAAATAGAGAGGACCTGCAGCTGATGACTTCCTTCTTTCATGCAGCACAGTTAAGCAGACGCGGTGTTGACAGACAGCAGAGAAGCATGTTGCTGTAAGGATGCCTCAGCAACACTCTGCTGTGTGCCAGGCAAAACTAGCCTCATATACACAAGCACGAATGAGAATAGAGTGATATTAGACTGCATTAGTAAGCAGAAAGTTAGCTGCAAGTGGGATCTTATTAACATTAAGCACTGTGGTCCTGCTAAAAAGTGTTCTCATCTGTCAATGGATGATTAGCGGAGGATAGTGTTGCAGGACATTTCAGCATGAGGTCATCCATTTGTCTTCTTTTCAGACATTACAGAAGTTCCCCAGTGATAAAACTGAGCTAAACTCATTCAAACATAGCTGAATGAATGAGGCCATTCTTTGTTTTCTCGTTTATCTCGTTTCAAACAGCACTGCCAGCAGCTTTGGTATCCATTAACTGCCACTGCATGTACAGTGTCTTAAAAGAACCCTCAGAGAGTCTGCAGCGTTTCAATAAGCAAGGGATTGTGCCAATGACAGTTGCTGTGGCTTTTCTGAAATAGCGAGCGGGGTGTCTCAGGGGCACATATAGATAGCAAATGTGATTCCAGCTGCCACTGCGGCATCCTGGTCTTAATGATAGGGCAGTTGATTGAGTGGGATGTTTCTTCTCCCAACACTTTGAGCTGTGTATCAAGTTGCAGGACCATTGTTGATCAGAGCTGCTTTTGCCACAACATGAAATAAACAGCTGATGAGGATTATACAGCTGTCGTCCTCTGCCCCAAGGGAGAACCTTAATCATGTGTGCGTGGTCCTGAACTTGAGAGCCATTATCAGTGTAATTCTGTTTTACTATTTAAACCTGAAACCTCACTTTGTTTAATCCAGTTCCTTTTCGGTCTTTCCTACAATTGTTTTTATCCCACAGTGGTAAAGACTTGCTCTTCTATTTTTACAAGTTGTTCCTCTTCATAGTTCCTGTTTGGTTTTGTAAAAGTTAGCAATGTTAGTGTTATGAAATTTGATCTTCAGTTAATCGTGGTTATAGCTGCCAGTATTCTCTTCTGCAAGATTCTCTCATTGTGTTATAACATCTTATGTAATTGCTTTAAAACAAAGAGAAGCATCAAAAAAACAGAATGGCTACTGCTAGACTTACAACTTATACCACAGCGATATATATATGCAGTCAAGTGCAAAAGTTTTAGGCATGTAGGTCACTAAGGATTCATCATGGGGCCCACTGTGCCACAACCCAGGGCTAGAGAGAGGGGAGAGGACGGCCAGAGCCTAACACATGTCCACATGTGAGTTGCTTAGCATCCAAGGTCATGCTCGGTGGCATTTCTTTTGTCCAGGCCTTTTCACCCCGGTGATATGCCTAGAAATCGCCAGTGGTTTTTGGGCTCTTGTGACATCCACAGCACTGATTCCCAACCTAGGGTGTAAGGATCTGTCTGCTCAGAGGTTGTTAAAATTAGGCACAGTCATACAAACTTAAGTCAGGATAACACACTTATAAATAGTTCATTTAAAGGTTTTGTAGTAAGAACATGTGTTTTGGGCTATTTTTTTAGATTCCAATGGTAAAAACTGTTTAAATTGATGTAATTTTGAAAGCAATACATCAATGTTTTTTTCTTGTGGGACCTGGGAGGCCTCAGCTCTTCTTTGATACATGTAGGGGGGCTTAATTCAAAAAAGGTTGGGAATCACTGCCTGTGGCAATGCTTACTTGCCACATCCATCCTTACCTCGACTTAAAGGTGTGGACTTAATAATATGCAATATGCATTGGATATTGGCATAAACATTATGTAAGAAAGCATAGAAAACAATTAGGGGTGCACAATATTGGATATTTGTAAGTATTCAATATGTCAATATCTACAAACTAATTTTAGCCCATACCAGTATTGATAATGATGCATAAATGTCAACCAGACATGAAACTTAAGCCCTTGAAAAACTCTTTAAAGTTTAAGGATAAACAAATATGCAAAATTAGGTCCTTTAACATTTAAGGAAAAGTGATGACCAAAGACAAGACTTCAGCTAACTTGTGTCTGTTGATTCTACCTATAATAGTAGGGAGTTACAGGCTGATATTTACAACCGATATATTTGGCTGTTCATATATAATGAACCTGGTTGTAAATATTGGCAGAAATGTTCAAATCTGAAGATGAGAGTGCAACCGCATATTTCTTATTGAACATTGGTTCAAATAATGTAATGTAATACTTTGACATGTTATTTACTCATTTAATTTACTGTAGAACTTAGCCTTCTAACAACCGTTGCACAGTCATTGGGATGGGAATTGAGGACCAGTTCCAATTGGTTCAGTCCATCAACATCATTTACATTTAATCTTAACGATTCCCCCATGGATGCCTTACTTTTACATGCCTTGAAGAACATGGTCTTGTGAGAGGAAGTCAGCATAAACAAGAACAGAGGAGTAAAGGAAGTAAACATGGCCAACGGTCACAAGCAGGCTAAAGCGGTCGAAAGTGTGGCTTCGTTTCTTAAAAAGTAACGCAACATGCAACGTCTGTCGAAAAGTGATGTCATGCAAGGCATGCATCTTTTTGCACAAGAACAGTTAATTTTGTACAAGATTTCGATTTACTTTTATACGCCCAGAAATCTAGGATCCAGAGACTAGTTTTATATTTATTTCAAGGTTTTCTCTTGTTAAAAAAAGTTAGCGGTAGTATTGAATTCTAATTCAAGTTCAGAGATTGATGATCAAAAGTTATCAGATCTGTTTATTATAGCCAGTAATGGAAGTGATCTCATCATTGGCTCTCACAGGTTGTGTACATCTTGTTCAGTATTCAGAGAGAAAGAGACTCAATCAAATTTGAGTTGTTAACAGTGAAAACCTATATAGTCTACTTTTCCAAAAAGAAAATTCACAGGAAATAATCAATAAGGGAATCAATAAAGAAATTAATCAATAAGTAGAATCAAAAATGGCATCAGCATCAAAAAAATCGTATCAATTTCCATCCCTAGTCATGAGCTGTGCATAGTAAGTGTAGGGTATTTGCATCCCAGGTTAATATACAATGCCATATCTGTAGTTTTTTTTGGTCTTACTAAAATCAGTTTAGGATCACAAATTCAAAAAGACATATTGGCTGGGCTTGACTTAAAAGCAGGAAAGGTGAAAAGGTAGATAAGTCTGTTTATCTCATTACAATATGTAGCATTACCACTCACTTCACTTATGTGGTTACAGTGGCAAATCAGCCCAGAAGTCCATTTATATATGGGAATCTCTATATCTGTTATGACTGCAAAAGTCTTCCACTCACTATTATCTGACTTATTAGCTTGATATGAAATACAGCATGATTATCAGTCAATATGAAGTGATGGCAGATTGTCAAGGCAGTCTGAAATATAATTATACATTTAATAGTAAAGATATAAGGTGTAATTAGATAAAAAAGGTTAGTTAACATACAGACATCTCAATGGCTAAACAAGTTAGCTTAGCTTAGCTGAAAGTAGAAACAGGATAAATCAGATGTATATGAGCTCAATATTTTGTAGCTTTCTCTTGTCTAAATAATTTGGGAGACCAGTGGATATACTGCTATGAACAGGTGATATTCCATTACTTAGTTCTACTTTAAGACTAACCACAAAAGTTAGAATAAAAAATATTTCATAAAACTCTTTATAAAGAGTTCTCCTTTAGGGATCTGGTCTTTCTCAGTAGAATTAAACCAACAAAATTCTTGGCTTGAGGCGAAATTTTCTTACAAAGAAGACATGCGCTCCTGTGCTCGTCAGAAACAGCTATTCAATGTGAAAATCAAGTAGTGAGTGATTAAAGAGCAGGCTTACTGAGACGCTGAAATCTCAGTGATCAGGCCGCGGCCCACACAGTGTGTGCAGGGACAGCTGCAGCTGGTTATCAGTTGAGCTTTCAGAGTGAGGCTATTGAAAGAGACCTCCACGGGTCTGTCAGCTAGTTTTTACATTGAGATAAAGAGGCCAGGGCAGCATTAGGGATCAACTTTAAACCTTACATGTACTTTTAGTCAAACTTTGCTTAAATAGGATTAATTTGTATTAATAACAGAATCCTAATGAAATAGAGTATTTGACTGGGAACATTAGGTCTGAGTGGCTGCTTTGTTTACAGTTTCTGCTGAAACCTTTTAAAAAGTTTCAAGAGCTCTTTTTTTGTCTGCATGAAGACCTCTGAAACAGATGTGCTGCTTTTTCAATGCTTTATTAACAAAGAGAATAATCTGTGAGAACAAAATGCCTCCACAAGAATTTTCTACATCCTATGTGTGGAAAGATAAATTAGGCTGGCTGTTACCATTTATTTATTCTACCATTTAACAACCACGTGCTGGAAAGAGGCACATCTGAATGCCATTCTTTAAAAGTGCACAGTAAGCTTAATCAGCCATGCATTTAGGCTGGTCCTACAGGAAATTATTCTCTAAAAGCCAAAAACAACAAGCTGCCTGGAATGAGGTGAGTGGGAAGTTCATAGAGCATAAAGAGGAGGCTGGAGGAAGATGGATCCACTTCAAAACTCTCTAAAATAGTAGGAAGGGTGCACACCGCGACCACCATGTGATGGCATGGACTGGTTTTGAAAACCCGGTCATGTGCAGGCCACTCTGCAATTTCCTCTGCTCAAAGTCCCTGAAGATGACTTTCATAATGAAAGCTCGATTATTTGATCCCTGGTGTTTACTGTACTCCGAGGATCATATGTCACAGATAAAGCCTTTGGGACCTTAGAGAGAGCTAGATGCTTCTACCGTAGATGTTTAATAATAATACAATGGTTAGCAGTGAAAGAGCTGAGAAAAATAAAGCATCCTTTGAAGTTAAAATAGACCAAAGTGAACATATCTCTGACAACAGATTCACAGCAGATCATTAACCCAAGCAAATGTGACACGGTCATGTAACTACAGAGGAAATAAGTTATTTTCACATTGATCTGGTTGTTGAGGCTCAGTGTAAGCATCTATCTTTGGACTAGACAAGAGTGAGTTAATCAGTTACTCATTAAAATAATGAGGCACAAAAAATAAGATTAAAGTTTATAGTTTTTTTTCATTGAGCTGAGATCACAACACATTATGGTCTTTATTATCTCAAAACGATTGACAATTTTTTAATATATTTTAAGGACAAATATGACCACAACTTTAACTGTGTCTGCATGCATTTAACAAAATGCTAACGATATCCTATATGCTGATGATACAGTATTAAATGTGTGGACTCATTTAACTGAGGGAAATTCTGAGATCTCTTGTGAAAACTAGAGAACAGCAGTTTGTGTCACTGGTTTTTGTTTTTTGCAAATGTTCTATAGAAGATTTTATGCAGAAATATACAGTGTATCACACTGATGACTTTATCTTAAGAAGTATTTCAACAGTTGAGCACTGATGAGAGACAGCCCTCTATGCAAATGATCAGAGACTAAATAAAACTGGTTCTGTTTGGATGCTCTACACTGAACCAGATTGCCTCTTTCCTTTTTCACAGCTGTTCTGACTTTTCACTCAGGCTGCTTTTGAAGTGAACCTGATGACTTTGCTCTGTTGGATATTGTATTTCATGGACTTTTGACTCTTGGTTCTCTTTAAAAAATATTATTATTTTCCTGCATGATCACTGATGAATCTTTAGCTAGAAAGTTAATATCTCTGCACTGCTCACTGGAAAAGGTGGCTGGATGACTATTTAGGTTTTGCTAGTGTTGTTACAAGTGTTGCATGTTTTCCAAAATCCTAATTATGCTGTACTACCCTTCTCATATCACAGATTAAGGTGGGCTGGCTGCAGTGATGTCCAGATCCACTAAATCAGCCTCGAGGTCTCGGAGCCGCTCAAGGTCCCGGTCAAGATCCCGGTCCACCTCTCGCTCCAGGAGTCGCTCAAGGTCCCGGTCAAGAAAGCGGCACTACAGGTAGGGTGTAGCTCATAACTAATCCTTTTTCTGATCAGTTGAGCAGCTGCAGTGTTTTTGTGTTTGCTTTTACTCATTTTTAAAGATGCCTGACTATTCTTCCAACTTCTAAAATAAAATGTAATATCTGATTCATGAAAGATATTATACAGCATAATGAATGCTTTGATTTGATGTATAAAGTATGGGTTACTGTTACCAACAAAGACAGAGAAACTAATTTGGGCTTGTTGAGCACATCAGTATTGACTATCCTCTCTTTCCTGCTCTTTTGTCCACTCACTTGAATCTTTACTGAGAGACTAACCATGCAATGGTCCTATAAAAGTTGACTTGTTAATGTAAGTGGTCAATTTGTGATAGTGTGAGAGTGCTCTGCTCTGTTACAGTTTCTTGACTGCTATATCAGGTGATTTTTATCTGCTAGACCGTGTCTCTTCCTGACCTTTATGACTTCATTTTTTTATGATCTGGGAGAGCTTGTGCAGCGTATTAATGGATTTGGGTTCAACCCAAACTTTGAGTCGGCTTCTGTATTCAGAGGAAATTGATGTTTGAGGGAGGGTTCAGCTCCCGGTTAGTGAATTTACTTGAGCTTGAGTGAATGTTATTGCAAGTTGCATAGCACTTGAAGCATTACCATGAGCTGACCCCAGTAGTACATAAAGATGTTTGATCAAGCTTTTAGCTGTGAGGGATACATTTTGTTTGTTGTTTTGTTAAATAAATGCCCAGGTTGTGGGTGTATTTGTTGGCTGTGGTATGCATTTGGAAATAAAATGAAAGTCCCCTCTGATGCCTTTGTTGTTTCTGGCAGAGTGACTGTGGCATTGCAATAAAATGTCAGGGCGGCTCATTTCCTGGCATTGCCACAGCACCTTAAAAAATTTGCATAAAGAGACATGGAAGGAATCTAATGGTTTACCTTTCCTTAACCTACCTTGCACATTTGCAAATGACTAAGTGGTCACGCTGGAAGTGTTTAAGCCTCAATGCACACATTTTCATTTGTTTCCTAAGAACACAAACACACAGTAGTTACTTATTTATCCATTTATCTCTCTGGAAAAATAACAAGTTGACATATCTAATTACTCAGAAACAGATTATCTTTGGCTTTTTCTGGACTCCCTTATGATTATCACTATCTCTTGCTTTTAATACAATCCAATCAGTAGCTGAATGGGACACAGATGTAGGATGTGTCTCAGCAGCTTAACAGATTGACTGTGATCATATGTTTGATCACATATACTACAGTGTGTCCTACTGCAATATGACATAAAGACCATATTAAGATGGTGATATCAGTCAGTATTCCGACTGAAGTGTCAGGGTAGTAGTAAAGAACTTCCTTTTCCATTTATTATTACGTTTCATGAAACTTTTTGAACAGCGCATGTAGCTGGCATGAACTGAGGCAAAGGATTCCAGTAGTTTTTTTCCCTCTCATATAGTCCATGTGACTCAGTGCTTCACCAGAGCAGTCCAGAGGAGATGTAGTATCTGGAGCTTGCGCTGTGAGTGTGCAGTGTTGCTCAGTGAGCTGCCTTCTTTAATCGCTCTGTATTCCAATGAAAAAACACACTAGGTGAGTCCTGTGCTTTTTTTAAAGTCTTTGTCATGACTCTGCATGCATGTGGTGTGGCGCTGCTTTGCAAAAAGTTGAAATACAGCTTAGCTGTATGTGTAGATATTCTATGTCCTTGGCAGTGTATTTATAAACTTTTCAAACAATATGGCTGTAC
Organism: Cheilinus undulatus; assembly: GCF_018320785.1. Taxonomy (NCBI): domain Eukaryota; kingdom Metazoa; phylum Chordata; class Actinopteri; order Labriformes; family Labridae; genus Cheilinus; species Cheilinus undulatus. The sequence goes on along the minus strand of NC_054872.1, from coordinate 37,365,610 downwards.
TTGCTCTAATACAACCCTCGCGAAGGGGATATTTTTTATTGATTGAAAGTGTTGATAAAGATGTGAGTGTAGAGAAATTAGAGAGCAATCAGAGGAAGTTTTAAGTCTACACTGGATATTCTGCCTTAAACCATAAAGATGTCAGTAGAGCACTGTGGATGCTGTTTGTGTGCAGACTGGATTTAAACATTTTGCTCGTAAAATCCTTAATTTGAAAAAGAGGATATTCTGTATCATGGTTATTATCTTCAGACCATATTTAATGTTCGGGCTGGATACCAACTTTGAAGGCTTCTTATATTAAGAGCAACAGAGCCACCGTGTGGACTAACGTGATAATGCATATTGGCCTCAGATCACACTGAAATCTCTGCTTTTCTGCAAGCTGCAAATCTTTCCTGGCTCCTGCATGCTAGCATATGCTTTGCAAGTTCCCTCTCATGGAAACTGATCCTATTGCAAAATTAAATAGTATGTTTATGGCATTCTGAGTCTTTCAGTATGTTAGTCTGAGCCTGCCTTACATGGCTGGAATCTGTAAGAGAAACCTTAATAGAAGTGGAAACCTGTTAAGTAATTTGTTTATTGATTACATATTATCCTGTTGAATTTAGATTAAAGTCTCCATGGGAGTAGTTTAATGCACAAAGATCTATCATTGAATGAGTTCCTGTTAAAACAGTAGCATAACTGGTTCTCGACTGGTAGGTCTTGGAACCCTTTTCAGTGGTTCCCATGTGTGTTCCTGGAAGCAAAAACTGTGGCAAAAATTCTATAGAACTCTTTCAAACATGCTTGTTTTTTTACTATTTATTGGACTTTTTATATGTATTATACTGTTTAAGTTCCAAACTATACTACTTTAAATTAAATCCATCTAATTGGTTGAAAAACACCAGAAAATTGGGTTGCACTTTCTTGTTGAAGAGTTGATGATGGGTCCTGAAGCTCGGCCAACCACTTGTCTATAAAGTGGGGCTGTCGGTTTTAATCATTAATAGAAATGAATTAAAGGCCATAATAAGTACATTTTTATTCTATTAACTGCATGCTTTATTGTCCCTTTCAGCACACTCTGGATAAGTCACTGCAGTATCTCCCTGCAGTAACAGTGAAGTCAAATAAGTCCATTACTGCTCTATCAGAGATTTAACATAGCTGTAAATGAAGTTTGAAGTATTGTATGAGATTCAGAAACCCCCTAATGTTGTTGTTATCTCTACCCACAACAGGATCAAATTTACTTCTTTTTTTCCTCTTTCCTTTTATTCACAGGTCTAGGTCTCGGTCACACTCAAGGTCTTATTCACCACCTAATAACCGAGACAAGAAATATCCAAGAGGATACCAAAACAATCGTGAGTTCCGGGGCTACCATCGCGGCTTCCGGAGGCCGTACAACTTCAGAGGCCGAGGGCGGGGCTTCTTCCCACGTGGTCGCTACCAGCGTGGTGGTGGGGGTGGTGGCTACAACAATAACAACTTCCGCCCAAATTGGAAGAATTACAAGCAGCATCCTCAGAAACAGCAACAGCAGCAGAACTTTTCCCGAGGACGATCTCACAATGTCCAGAAACGCTCAGGAAGTCCTTCTCATGGTCCCTCTCACCGCTCTGACCGGTCTTCTACACCATTATCCAGGCACTCGCAGCATTCATCCTCTTCCTCACACTCCTCCTCTCCAAAATGCAGGGCGGGATTGTTGCTGAGTAAGCAGGAGGAGCTTTCAACCTTCAAGGAGGTCCAAAAGGAAGGAGGGGGAGATGGGGAGCTTGGAGTTTTGGCAGGAGACACAAATGGAGATGAAGGCGATGAGAAAAGTGAGGGGAACTGGCAGAGCCTAACAGACTGCAGCAGTCGAAAGAGAGCAAGTCCACTGGCAAGCTCTGCTGTTAAAGTTGGTCAGAACACCCAAACTACAAACCAGTCTAGTCCCTCCCCTAAAATCACAAATAGCATCAGCAATGGTTCCTCCTCCTCCTCAAAGACTGTGTGTAACACATCTCCAGTAAAAAAATCTTCTCATGAAGGTCTGAATCCAATGCTTTCCAGCTTTGATTTCTTCTCCAATGAGGAATACCCGGATATAGATAAAACAGCCATCTCCATTGCCTTTGGAAAGTAAGGTTTTACTTTTTTAAACATGATTCTGAGAATGTTAAAAATGCATGCTGTAGCAATTGCATGTCAGTAAATAGCTTAAATAAGTCTTTCATCTTTTCATTTTATTGGTTTTGCAAGTTTTAACAGTCAAATATGGTTGCCATTTTTATCTCTTTGTTATTGTTCAGGTTTTTGGAGGAGCAAAACAAAAAAGCCAAAGCTCTGGAAAATGGCAAGAACCCAGAGGCTAATGATGTGGAAATGGTGCAAGAGAGAGTAAATAGCAAACCATCAGCAAATACCACTGACTCAGAGTCAAAAAAGAACATTGAGGACAATGATGGTGAAGTGTCCCTGAACAGCTTTTTAAAAGCATCCCCTTTTCTGTCTGTTGATGGAGAGGAAGAGGAGGTGATAATCAAGCCTCATTCAAAGTCCCTCCACAAGGACCAGCACAATGGGGATGAGTCTTTGAAGCCAGCAAACAAGGTCACTCACTCTGCCCGTGAACTGTTCGAGGAATGCTTTGACAAATGGCACAATGTGGCCTATGCACATGTAGCTAAAAGTGACCTTGATGCCATGGCAGAAGACTTTTATCTCAGTAGAAAGCAGGATAAAGCAGCAGCATTTGCTGCTGCGCTTGCCAAGAGGGAGTTGGATCGAAAATTTGAGGAACTGTCTCCAGACATAGATGGTACACCTAGTATGATGACAAAATCTCCATTAATATCATCTCTGACACCACCATCCAGGGGAAACTCTGAGAGAGAGATGTTCATGATCAGGGGAGATGACTCGACTTTCACGTCCCCAAGAAAACAGGAAGCAAAATTTAATGTCAGAATGAATTTCCTTGAAGATGGTCTCATAAAGTGAGTATCACTTTACTCAGTAAGTAAGTCACAAGTAATATTTGTATATTTAGCTACACAGCAAAATCAGCAGTGTTAATTTAACTCCCATAGTGTTAAATTTAAGATGTTTTCTGAGTTTATATAATTCTCCTGGGTTCCGAGTTAAAATAACACTTTGGAAAATGTTTAGAATTTAACTTTCCTATAGTGTTCATTTTTAACACTTACAATGTTATCTTTTTACACATTGGAGATCTTTTAACACATTATTGTATGTCCTTTCACTTTTGGTGTGAATTTGAGGCATTTATAACTTAATTATTGACACAGAGCATTGCACTTTTCATTTAAAAATTGAAGCTATGGTAAAATCAGGTGTCTTACGTAATGAAAAAAGAACACAGGGACATACAGCTGGAATACACCCTGAGATGTAAGTCAGCTCTCCACCTATAATAAAAAAAAACTACTCCCTACCACAGGCAGGAAGTTAACAATGTAGTGGATCTGCCCCCCAAATTTGAAAGGTGCTATGATGAATTGACTCTCTACAGAGTTAGATCAACACTGAATGGATCAACACTGTCAACTAACTCCAACACTGAAGGCCATTTAACTCAGAATGGAGTTTAATTTATACTTTGAGAGTTTAAACTCTTTAATTTTTCACTCTGAAAATTCAACACTCCAGTTTTTGCTGTGTAGATACTTTAAAAAGTGTTGGTACTTAACCTGTATGCTGATGATACACTAATTTATCTGAAAAAACAACAAATGACACATTTCTGTTATGATTCACTTTTTGTATCTGATCTGAGTATGTGTTTTCTGTTTTTAGCCATTTGTTATAAAGAAGAACAACAGACTAAGAACATTGTTGTTGTGATTTTCAGCTCCTCTGATATTTTAGCTGAGGAGCGACAGTTGTCTCAGGATCTTGTGCAGTCCTCAAAAAAGAATCAGGAGTTTCGCTCCATCTTTCAGCATGTTCATAAAGCTCAGGTACAGAGGAGTCCCTCTGAGCTTTTTGCCCAACACATTGTCACCATCGTTCACCATGTTAAAGGTGAGTCCTATTTTCTCTTGCTGTGAAAGTAGAGATTGGATCCCTGTAATCTTTTTTAAATGGCATATTTTTGAAATCACAGACATATTACAAACTTGTCCTTAAAATTATGTAAATCATGACCATAAAATCTTTGAAATCAGTCAAAAGCATCACAATTGCGTGTCTTCATAATTATGTTTTTTCCTTTTTGAACATACTGAACAATATTCAATCACTGCAGCATCGTGGTCAAGGAAAAAAGCTCTAGAAACACTAGTGACTGATAACAGTTGTTCTTCATGTGTCCCTGGACAGCTCAACACTTTCAGTCTTCTGGAATGACACTAAACGAGCGATTCACAGTGTACCAAAGACGAGCTGCAGAGAAGGAAATGATGAAGCCGAGAAAAAGCCCAGAGATACACAGGTAGAGTCGCCTATTGAGTGACCCTCTCACCTTCAGTGTGCTGTGGCTTCACCTCCTCTTTTAACAGCTTTCAGGTATTTTTCTCACCTTTCCTACCTGAAAATCACCAGACTATCTTGGCTTTTTTTGTTCTCATGCTCAATGGAGGTCAGTTTTATTTTCCCACCAACTTGTCCCCTCTGTTTTCTGTTTTGTGTTGTCTGTGCAGTTCATTGTACGTAGCTTAGTTTGTTGCTTTTGCACTTCGTCCTTAAATCGTGTATTATATGCTTTTTAATTACAATCTTCCATTTTTTCCCCACAGAAGAATTGATGTTTCACCAAGAGCTTTTAAGAAACACTCTCAAGTTTTTGAGGCGATGAAAAGCTCAGAGGATGGAACTTACAAGGTGACTGAACATTTTGAAATATGAAGTATGTTGGAAACACAAACAACAGGAAGAAGTGAGCAAGATGCCTTTAAAATGCACTCTCTTAAAGCTTGAGGCTTTTCTTGAAAAGAGGTGCACAAAGTCTAAGAAATGCCAATGCAAAAAAGGCACTTTGACTTTGTTGTTTGTTATAAAGCGCCTTCAAATGTGGCGAATGGTTAGAGTGTGGGCACGAGCCTGGCGAAGGCTTATGAATGATAAAAGTTCAGAAATGGAAGCCACTGTGCCAAAGCTGTTCAAGGGACTCTAAGCAATTGTCTTCGTAAGTATTCTTTAAAGAATAAGGAACAGAAGTAAAAAAGCAAGCATTTTATGCACCTGTGCTTTTATTTTGAGGCCCTGTTCTCTCATACCCACAGACTAAGGACCTTCAAACCAAATTATTTTCTAACTTCACATATTTAATGTTGCCATAAATTTCTTTGTGATAAGGCAAGAGGGTAACTCCTTTATTATATCATAGATGTTCAGAAATAATAAAGAAACAACATTTTTGTCCCTCATTTACTGGAAAAATACTTTGTAAGCATGGTGCAACCATGTTTAATTAGGAATGTGAGAGTGATTTTGTTCAACTGTTTTGTCTACTAAATGGTTAAACAAAAACTTGTTAGTTATGAGCAGAACAGCTAGCCCATTAAACTAATTATCAATGTCTCATATGTTGGCCTTCAATTCTGGTCAAACGTTATGCTCAAACTGCAACACAGCTCACTGCCATTGGACAGGGTTGTCGCTGTAGACTGTCTGAGGCTCCAGCTAATGAGCCTTGCTCTACAAACCAGATGTAAACAAGAACTATGACCAGATAGCACCTCACAGGAGAAGTATGTCTGGTAGTACTCTGGTCAAGAATATTGGGATAAAAATGTATGTATTCTGTGACCAGTTACACTACCATAATGAGCAAAGCATGAGCAACGTATGACCACAATTAGAAAAGCAAGAATAGGCTGGTGGTGCAAGCATTGGTAACATTAATCAACAGCCAGTTTTAAATTAACTGTGTTCTTTTTATGGTTTTCTAAATGTTTCCAGAGATTTGGATTAGTTGGTTAGTGTGTATTTCAATTCCCATTTCTCTCTCTCTCAAGCCCATTGATGCTCATTCCAATACTTTGTTTATAGGCCACTTTGTCAAGGCTATGAAGTCGCACAGGATGCTGTCCTGTTGGTCAACCTTACCAAGACCCCATTTGCTTCACAGCTAGGATGGTATTATTTGGATGTAAAGCCACAAACATTTTTCCTCAAAAAAATCATTGTCCCTTCAGCAAATCCTGAGTCCCTGGAAACGTACCTCTGGGTCTACTTCACAATTGGTTCTAACCAATAAAAATATGCATATGACAGCATGCAACTGACATTATTTGCCCAAAACACCTTAATTGTCTTCTGTATAATGCAAAGGCATAGTTTAGTTTAGTCAGAGGTCTTTATTCTCGCCTTTTTTGGCTGCTTAAATCTGCAGTATTATTTTCAGTTGCTTCCAAAGGCTTATGACTGGGCGAAGGTCTGAATTTGTCGTAGTTGGTAAATCAAATACTCAACCTTCTGAGCTTCTCTTCACCGTTGTACCCCCACTTTTGAGCAAAAGCTTAAAAAATTTGGACTCCTTTGCTTGAAGCAGCAACTTACTCCTTCCACAGACAGAGTGAGCTCCTTTTTTGGGGGAAATAGAACAGGAATAGGATAAACAAAGAAAGAACATAACTTCAGCTGACATAGGTCTGCTGGTCCAGCCCATACCTCCACAAACTTACTTGTACATATGGCAGATATTTACAGTGGATATAGGCCAAAATGAACAGCCAATATATCAGTTGTATACATCAGTATAAATGTTCATACCTGATATTAGCCTTTTAGGCTAATATCTGCTGATACTGATAACATCACAGTATTGTGCATCCCAAAATAGAACCATAGCTTTAGTCTTTCATGTGCTGGATCCCATCCCAACTGTTGGCTACAGTTTTGAAGGTAGCTCTTATAGAAGGTAAAGCAGATATGTTATGGACTTGACACAAGAAATTTAAGGTGACATCCAATATTTGGAATTTGAAAATTAAGTTTGAATGTGTAAAGCCTATCTGTATTGGAATACAGGGCCTCAAACTGTACTACTAAACTGAGTAGACTAAGTATTTCTTATTGATACGCATGAACAGATTTGGTCAAGCATTTATAAACATAAGGTATAAAAAGTACTAAAACAGATTTGACTGGGATTTGACTTGTTCTTGTTGTGAACCACTGTCAAACAGTATCACAACAAATTTGAAGTGTCCTTACTTGATATTAAGCCACCAGCTATCTTCCAAAGCATAAATCAAAGTTTTTAGATTGGTTTCCTATCATCCAGGCAGATGTTGTTTTCAGTTTGTCAGCACAGCACTGTGCACATTCAAGTATTGTTTTAGGGCAGATTGCAAACACCTTAAAATATCATGTGGCTGAGGCTCTAATGGTAAAAATGTGGGAATTAGTCATGAAAAAATAGGCTTAAAATATGCTTGTTAGTGGATTGCATTCATGAGCCATTCAGAAACCTCTTGGGATGTTTTCACAATATATTGAATTTTGACGACTGAAAGCGCAACAATTAATCTAATTGTAATGGTAATGAACTGCCTGACTGAAGCAAACTAAATCCCCTTCTAATTGATTTTTCCATAAAACTTACATAGCTGGCATGAAGATAGAAAATTAATCTAAAAAAAATGCTTTGGATAAAGATTTATATTCTTAAGTAATTCTAAAATGTGAAAAACTACTGTTGCTGCACTTAATGTGTGCTAGAACTTGGTTTTATTCATACCAGCTGGCTGTTATGAAAGGGCTTACCCAACCCTTTTTTCCATGGGCCTCCCTGTTTGCATAAACCTCACAAACCAGCTTGGCTAAGAGCAGACTGATAGCATCTACATGCTAATCCAAAGTCTGTCCACGACGTTGTCTTCTGTTTGGTTTGCTCAGGATGGTGGGGAAAAAATGAAAGGGGACCCGATGGACCTTCGTTTGGATATTGAGCGCCGCAAAAAATATCCCATCCATGAAAGTGATTACAATCAGAATCGGGGAAAAGAGATGGAAGTGTCCCCAGATTCTAGTAAAGAAAGGTCTTTGGAAAAGTTCTCCAAATGCCATGAGCGAGCCAAGTAGGTGCATTATCCCCATACTTTATAACATTTCTAACAACTAAAATGTAACAATTTGCATCCCTTGCTAATGAATAGTTGGGCATGAAGGAATTTGCATGTACCATTTCTGCTTTTAGGAAAAACAGGAAGAAGCGCTCTCGCTCAAGTTCATCCTCATCTTCCTCATCTTCAAAGTCCCATAAGGAAGATTTACCCGAAAGCAAAAGTGATCCCAAAGATAGTGGCTTTAACAAGGCCCGATTGGGTCAACGGGAATCACCAGGACCAGCTGAGAGAGGAAGGCCCCGTGGAGGATTTGTAAGTGTTTTTCTGATGATGTTGGTTAGTGTGATCCAATGACTGTGCTAGGTTGTGGATTTATATTTGACTTTCATACTCTGCTTGGTATTAATCTTGGGGTTTCTCAATCCTGTTTCTTACAGCAAGTCAGAATTCGTGGAAGGGGCTGGAACAGAGGTCAGGGAAACTGTTCACACAGTGACAAGTCAAACATGGAGATGCATTTAAAAAATGAAGACTGGGACCCAGAGTTCACTCCCAAGAGCAGAAAATACTACTTGGTAGGGTGGATCACTCTCTCTCTCTCTATCTCTCTCTCTAATTAATGCCTCCCGTGTGTATAAACTTTCCCGATTCAAGTGATGATACACATACCCAAAATGCTTCACAGACCCCAAATGTAATTTGGTTATATCCAATTATGCCATAATATGCAATTATGGAAAAAAAACATGCACTCAAGCTGTGAGGTTGCAACCAACAAAAACAGCTTTTCTCATTCCCCTTCCTCAGGTGAGTACTCACAAAATGCAAGCTCCTGATAACCTGACACACCAGATAGACTGACTCATATAACTACTGCATGGATATATTTCACATTTATTTGGAAAAGCTCCCCTTAAAAGCATTTGGGAGGGACAGGACTTTTCTAGAAAACTCTCAGAAGGTGATTGGAGGAACATTAGATATGCCACATTTCACACAGAAACATGGTCCATTTTTGATTAAACTACTGCTTTGTTTTAGTTATTGCAAAAGACTTGAATAACTCAATCCTGCCCATAGCTACTGCCAGGTTCTTCTCAAATTACTCTGATTGGTCTGCATTGTATACAAATGTTGTAGATTGGAGCTTTTCAAGATGGGTATGTCTGATGACCAACATGGCATTGCCAAGCTCCTGTGGCAGTATTTGGTTTTCCTCTCTGGGCGTGTGTTATAACAGGACAGTGCAACATAATGGACTGTATGGATGACACATTCTCCATTTGCAGATATAGAGGGCATTCATACAATAAAGCATGAAGGTTCACTCGACAGACTGATGAATATTGAACTTCTGAACAGTGATGTACCAATCAGTAATTCTGCCCAATCTGATCCTTGTGTTGAATGACTGACCTACATTTCTCATTGTGAGTACCAGACTGGGAATTGTGTGTAAAGTAGGCCACACTACACAATAATCATGCCAATGGTCAGCCTCATTCCCCCCTTCTATCCAGAGTCAGCAAAGGCCCAATTATTGGATGGTTCTAGAGATTATTTTGCCAGATTATCCTGTGGTGTGTGGCTTTTTCCTTCTCTGAAGTGACCGAAGGAGTACGGACTCAAGATTGTAAATACTGAACATGTTAAATATTTACAACCAAATAAATCCTGTCAGCCAAGGAGGCACAAGCAGAACTGTTACGTGGAGCAGTAGTCAATCAGGACACAAGCTGGCCAAAGGAGGAAGCAAAATGAAAACACAGCCATGGCTACGATTGTAAATGGGAAGTTTAAAATTAGTTGACATCAGAAATGGGGGTGCACCTTGTTGATTTGTTACAACAAAAGAAGTGTTTAACAATGTGTACTGTTACACATTTAACTGAAAAGGGAACTAGCTGGACCGAAATTGCAACCGTATTGGATGTAGCATGGCTACATGCTACATCAAGTTTCACCAAGCGCCATATGGCATTTTGAAGAACGACACCAGGCAAGACTGGTATTGGTAAACAGAATCTTTAAGTGTGTGGGGTGCTGTATTGATCCTCTCGTTCTACACCACACACACTATATGACCAAATCTGTCTTTATTCCTGCTGTGTTCAGTGAACCATTGTTTAATTGAAATGTATGTACATTGCAGCAAAGTTGTGATTCCTTTGTTGTCTATGGCTTTCTGATGTGGCTAGCATTGTCTCTCTAATTATAATGCACTACAGTAAGCTTTAAAAGCATTTCTTTGATAGCAGCTGGAAACAGGTTGCTTGTGTGTGATCCTTGGAAGGTTTTAGCCTGTAGCACTTCTCACATCTTCAGTTATCTGCAGTTATTCTCATCGCTTCTCCAACTAAGGCTGTCAAAATTTCTGATGTTCTGATACTTATCCATACCATGTGCTTCAAACAATACAATATCTGTTATTTTTTTATTTTTGGTAGTACCAAAAGCACCAAAGTTTTGAAGAAAAAGATATACAAACATGTATTTCAGCCCAAAGATGTCATGAGTGGTGAGAGAGGGAGACAGAGAGAGAATGCAGTGAAAGGGCAACCAAATGAGAACCAGTGCCTGTGTCCACTAGTTGAAAAAAAGGCAGTTATATGGAGAGAGTGGAAATTATTTCCTGATTGTTTCCCAGCAGTTATGCTCAAAGAAGTTAGAAACAAACCAAAACCTTTGAACAGACATGAAGGAAGATGCAGGACTTTTTTTTTATTGGTGCAGAGGACATGCCTCTTTTTGCCTGCTGTGTGACTCTCTCCAATCTGTGCTCACAACCTCAATCCTCACTAACTATTTAATTCACCAATCAGCAAATCCCTGTCATTAAGTCTCTGCTGGCATCACTTCATGATGCTTGGCTAATGTTAAGTGTTTGTTACAGACAGATAGAGAGCAGAGGAAAGAGACAGCTATGTCTTCTGGCCCTGAACTGCAGACTGATGACAGGCTCACAGCCCGGCACAAACACTGACACCTAAAAAAGGAGAAAGTACAGGGAGCAGAATCACTGCAGACACCTCTTCTGGTTTTGTAATGATTGGTCTGGGAAAATATTTGATTTTAGGTAGGCCCTATTATTATTATTTTTTTAAATATTTGTTTTCCTTTTATTACCACCAACTTATGCACAGGTTGTAAATAAAAAAAGAAAAAGAGAAAAAATAAATTCACCATCTTTGGGCATCCAGGATACGATTTTTTAAGGATTCTAAATCAGTTTAGAACTGCTCCAGTTAAAACGACCTCATTTAAAACAAGCTCAAGTCATCCTTTTGTAATTCAATTGTTTCCTCCTCTTTTCTCTTCTGAAAATTTTCAGCATGATGACAGAGATGGTGAGTCAGAGTGGAAGTGGGTAGACACCAGAGGCCGAGGACGGGGAAGCTTCTCAAGAGGAAGGGCTCGATTCATCATTCGAAAAGCCACTGGGGGCCCCAACACCAGTAGTCCCAAATGGGCCCATGACAAGTTCCAAGTCAATGGGGAAAAAGGTGGCAAGCAAGAGAATAAGAGAGAGCAGGACCATAAAGATGAAGGCACCGATGAGTAGCATACTTGAGCAGTGAAGCTGTTCACTGAAAATCTTAAATTTCCTGTGATGTTATGGGATCTGATTCCACAAAGGAATCATTCATGCAGATTAAAATACTTAACAACTCAGCTTTCAGTAGTTAAACTATATTTTAATTTCAGCATTCAAAATCATTCTTACTTTGCACATCAGGATACAAACCTTCATTAATAGTTAGTCTGCGACATCTTGTAGAAGCACTGTTTGGATGAATTGCTGATTTTGGTTTCATGTATTGTTTTTCTGAATTGTTCCTTTATAAACAACATAAAAAAGACTTCCTTATGACATTTGCTTTTTTAAGTTGATAGAAAAAATGTGTCAACCAGATTGTGCCTTAAATATAAAGATGATGTGTTGTGTGTGCTGGCTAAATGATGAAGTAGTGCGGTTGACTGCGTAAAAAATGTAACAATTAAAAATAGCAGGACTGTTCATTGACATTGTGTCTAGACTGGATTAAAATAACAGCAACATGTGCACTATGTAGTTCTCTAAAATGACCCTGCTTTGAAAATGTGGGACCAAATTGTAAAGGGTCTTTATAAACAACATTTAAAAGATCTTGAATATTTGCTAGCAGCAAATATGATTGTTGTTGAATTGATATCTGTACATCTGATTTATAATGTATAAAACATTTACTATATTTACAGTAGCTTTTATTGATCTTGGACACCACTGACAATTGTAGGCCAACAATATTATTAGTGCTGATGCATTTTACTCCAGAGGCATTGCAGTTGTTCTAACTGATACGCAGGTTTTTGACTTATTGTCTGACTTGTTTTTATTGAAATAGATTTTGATGTGTTTGCTGTTTGTACATTTTTTTCTGTAGCCAAAGATGGTACAGTCATATATGTAAATTGTGTGCAAACTGTAAAGAAAGATGCCCAAAAATAGCATTTACACAACTTGTAGTTTGTAAGAAACTGCTACAAAGGATCATCCGTGGGTCTAGGATTACAGTTTGCCAAGACCCTGACTTTTTTCTTTTTCAGTGCAAATCTCCAGTGATGGAGAGTAAAGTACCCATACCAATGAATGAAACAATGCTGTGCCTTCCAGCTGACCATGAGCTAATCTTAGTTTTAAAAATACAAGCTTACTTAATGAGAATTTTCTTAGATGGTAACCTGTATATTGGTGTTTTTTTTTTTTTAAAGAGTGTTGATATGATTTGTTTCTTAGTGACTGTAAATTAAAGACACTGATCACTTTAAAGATTGCATTGATGTGTCTTTTTTGTCTTTTGTCTTGAGAGTAAAGCTGGGGACACACTACACAACTTTCAGCCTTTATAGATATGGAGCAGACTAGGAGTACACAATAACAGACTAGTTTTAGTAGATTTTTGTATGGCGACTGAAAGACTGGGGATCACACACTTCACAACTATGCCTGATAAGAGCCAGCTGAATGCACCAAACTCTCGCAAGGGTGACAGTTTAAAAAAAGAAGAAAACAGAAGAAGAACAAAACAAAAATAAACAATAATCAGCTCACTGCTGCTGTCTGCACAGCTATATGCTCAGAAAAAACACAACAAGAAGAAAAAAACGGGTCTGGGTCAAGCTGTCTTCTGATGCCATTTCCTGTGTCCCACCCACCGTCCCACAGTTGGGTCAGTAATCAGTTCACACTACCTGATTGTGTCCAGATTTGGCTCAAAAAATTCAAACATGTTTGACTGACTGGGACTGAGGTCAGGTCTGTTCCCCTCACACACTTGCTGATTCGTGTCTCCACCCCTCACACACTAAAAGATTTTTGTGCCAATTAGTCGGGCCGACTGTCCCCAACTAGAGCAGACTGGTGCAGACTTTGCCTACTGGGGATTGTGGGTAAATCTTGCAAAAAATCTTGAAGTGTGTCCTCAGCTTAAGTTTTTCAAGTTTTATGGGTTTTTCCATGAAGCAGCAGGCTAAGGATAAGATTTTTGGAGCATCCATCCAACCATTTTCTACACCACTTATCCCGTTCGGGGTCACAGAGAGCCACAGCCTAACCTAGCTGTCATTGGGCAAGAGGCCGGGTACACCCTGGACTCTTCACCAGTCAGTTGCTGGGCTGACATACAGAGACAAACAACCAGGCACACTCACACTGTCGGCCAATTAAGAGTCACAAATTAACCTAAAAAGCATGCCTTTGATGGTGGGAGGAAGCCGGAGTACCCGGAGAGAACCCCTGCATGCACAGGGAGAACATGAAAATTCTCCACAGAAAGGCCCTGACCGGCTATGAGACAACCATGCTAACCCTTGCGCTACCATGTAGCCCACTTTTGGAGCATTTTATGGTTACGTTTTCAGAAAAGACACTGGTTTGGCATAAAAAAATAATTCTATTCTGATCCTTTAAGTACTACCTAAAATGTGTTGCGCTGTACCGAAAAAGAAGTAAAAGTTGAAAACAGGTCTTAGTATCAGAGAAAAGAAACTGTTGATATGCAGGATGGCCAATTCCAGGACATTAGGATACTTCTGTAAAACTCAGTGATTTACTGTGACAGTCACTTTAATGTTGCAGCTGATAAAGCAGGGCCTCATTTAGTGAGCTAACTAAATTCTATTTAGCTATTGTGTGAGTGTTAGGGCTAGGCAGTTAATTGAAATTTAGACTAAATTGCAATATGTTTTACTGAAATTTTTAAATCATAGAGGGTGCATTATTTCTTTATCCCAAAATGTGTGTCAAAATACGATTTTATCCATCCATCCAGCCATCTTCTTCCACTTATCTGAGATCGGGTCGCGGGGGCAGCAGCCTAAGCAGGGAAGCCCAGACTTCCCTCTCTCCGGCCACTTTGTCCAGCTCTTTCCGGGGAATCCCAAGGTGTTCCCAGGCCAGCCGAGCGACATAGTCGCGTGCCCTGGGTCCTGGGTCTTCCCCGGGGCCTCCTCCCAGTGGGACTTGCCTGGAACACCTCACCAGGGAGGCGTCCAGGAGGCATCCGGACCAGGTGTAATACCATTAATTTGCAGCAGGGATGTCATGCCGTACACATTGTGCAAAGTCTACATTTTTTCTAGAATAGTTTGCCAAAAATTCTACTCTCCTTATTTTTGTATGTTTTACTTATTAAAAATGAGAACATTAGAAAAATGATCATTCCCATCAACACAACACTTCATATGGCTTTTTTAATCAGCCCAATGTAGAATGAGTTTTTACTTTGTCAGGTGACAATACACAAGATGAGGAACTTATCAGTAGGATGTCAGATGGTAGATTTAAATGAAGCAAGGCTGCTGTTACAGTTTCGTCTCACATGTTGTGTTTCCAGTAGCAGTGCACTCTATGGTTGTTTTCTGTGCCTGCATGTAATCAAATCTGACTCACTGAAAAGTCTGGCATGTAACAGACACTCATTATCCAGTATTTCACTTTGGTTGGGGTAACTATGGTCCTCACTCAAGGCTAAAATCATGACAAGTCCAGACACAAGGGCAGTGCACACTGATGTTAACTAACAAAATAAATATAATTCTTCTCTTGGATTAAAGAGACACATTGCTATCTCGAGCTTTGTGGAAAATATAAATATATGGTCATTTGGTGATTTAATTTTCCCAGATTTGCTCTTCATTAATCATCAATTAAAAAGGCTCAATCATGACATTAACTAATACAGAAAGGGAGTGAGCCCAGTTGCAATAATGTAAGCTCATAAGTCCCATGGTCAAATGTAATTAATTTTCCATCTCCTTATAAAATGTGTTTGCTATGTAATGTTATGGTTTGTGAAATTCACTCTTGCATAGCCTGCTTCTGCTTTCTATAAATAGAGACCAGTTTGCCTCAAGGGGCTTATGAAAAACACTACTCTGTCACAAGCACACACAATAACAACTCCCCCAAAGTAATCTAAATAAAGTTCAGTGTTTCCTCTATTACAATAGCTATGAATGAGATCAACAGATCTAGATTAAAGCTGATTGTGCTATTAATGAATGCTGACTTTGTCTGATGAACTTTGTTGTCATGCTCCATTTTTAACATACACTTATTTTGAGTATTGTTCTCTCACTATAAACCTGTCTTACCTGTTCTTTTCTTCCATGTCCTCCCTCTCTCCTCCTTCTCTCTCTGTCTTTCCCTCACCCTCTCTGCACTGTGTGACCCATCCTACTCCTTGCCTTTGACGTGCCATGACTAGCCCGCAGGAAAAGTTACTCAATGTTAATGTTTGACAAGTAGGAGGAAGGGCCTTGGCTGCCATATCTCCGCGTCTTAGACAACACAGCCGCACTCTTTCAGTTCTCCTTACTTCTACCAGAGTTTGTGTGTGGCCTTTTGAAGGGATTAAAGATTCAAATAGGAAAGAGAAAGACAGAAAGACAGACACTATGGGTGAGTCAGCTTTGTCACTTTTTGTAAAATAATGTTGGAAGTTCTTGATATTTGAATGTTCTTAGCTGTCTGCTTGTGAAGATTTTAGGGTTTAGGACTTTAGCGTAAAAGTATTATTTGACATTCATATAGAATTAAAACATTGATTTAGAGACACTATTGCATAACTGTGTAAAGACTGACTGTATGCATCTGTGTTCACTGGAAAATTACAGTTATGACATTTTTGGCACTTACTCCTGAATATGTTTTGGCATTATGTATTGGAAAACCTACTTAAGCTGCCTGGCTTTTGTTATTTGTTGATTTTCCTTCGCTTTAAATTATCCTATTGCTGTAGGAAAATATTGAGATTCTAAATACAACTTTCCACTTGTGATGACTGTAAAGTGACAAAGCAAAACTGCATAATTTATCTCTGAAAATCTACATTCTTTCAAAGCCTCTGTCTTTGGCTAGCCTCCACTACTAGGAGGTTTGTCTGGGTATTGAAATGTCAGGGCACATCACTTGTGCAGCAAGTAAACCAGCCTTAGTGCAAAGGATCTAATTTTCTGCCCCATTTGCGGCTCACATTGTAGAGGTGCTGGTGCTGGTCGACTTTGAGGGCACCATGGCAGACGAGCTCTCAGTGAAGATGGGGGATGTGGTCAAAAACGTCACCAAGGCCAGCGAGGAGGGCTGGCTGGAGGGGGAGCTGGAAGGAAAGAGAGGCATCTTCCCTGCTAACTTTGCCAAGGTCTGTTAACACTTCACATTTCATGGTATTACACTGCACTGTCATTCAGTGTGTTTACATGCTCAGAGAAGACAAGCTATGGTTAAAACTCAATTAAGCCCTTTTTTTCTTAACTAGTTTATTAGCACTGGGGAAAATCAATGTAAAGAGTGAGGTATCACAGCTGCAGTAGGTGATAAAATGCCTTCATTCAGCTAATTACTACTGGATCATTTTACTGTTGATCTATTATTAAATCTCTTTACTGTATATTAAAATGGACAGCTATTCTCTGTCTCCTCCCATTGTACTAAATGGAAGGGGGGGGTCACAGTTCAGTGCATGTAATCCCACGAAAAATTCTTCTGAACTCTTTCTACAGTCTATAGTCTGAATGGAGAAAAATGGTAAGCACAGGTGACAGTGTCCTCCAATGACAGTGGCAGTAATGCTCACAATTGTTAGATACCTGCTTTTAAATAACCAACAAAGAAGAGGAAGAAGCATGCAAAACAAAACACACAAAGAAGAAAAGACAGCTACGAGTTCAGTAGCAGAGGAGTGGTGAGATCAGCTGACTTTTTCCTTTTCTTGCCAACTTCTCAGAGCTGTTTTTTAAAACAGGATTTAAAAGCAGAGAGAATCGAGGACTTTAGCGACTAATACATTTTAAAGGGTATACGTAGATGTGTAGAAGTTTAGAACTACAAGTGTGCATCATTTAGCATCGAATCAACACCATGTTCCTTCTACTTGCTGCAATTCAAACTGAACTTAAATAAATAAAATAAAGAAGATCCCTGATGCCTCATTTCCACATATGTATGGTTACGGAGGTAGGTCAACAGGAAGTCGATTCATTCATATAGGAATCAACATGATGTCCAGCGTTTTTGCAAAACTCCATAATGTGACAAGAGGATGTGGAAAAAAAAAAGAACTTTACAGAGAGACCACAAGGCAATGTGCTAGTTGTCCTAGCTGCTAACAAGAAAACAGGCTATGACCACCCATGCTCATCAGCTTGATATAATATGCAGCTATCTTAGCCACTTTGATATGAAATCTGACAGGATTTATCAGTTAATATGAAGCGTAATATGAAAGTGTCAGATATATTCAAACAATGAATATAAATAGTAATTTAACATAAAAACAAACATTTAAATGGCTAAAAAAGTTAGCCCAGCTTAGCCCATTCATCTGAATATGTCTGTGTATCAAATATACGCTGCTTTCATGGTTGGCTGACTTCTTCAACTATTTTTTGATATGCAGTGTTAGTCCAGTGTTTATCTCAGTAATTCCAGTAAACACATGTTGCAAGTTGGCAAAAAAACAGACGCTGGGTACAGGTAGTCAATCAGCTTTTACCCCATCCTTTAAGAAATACAGTTCTTTGCGTTGAACAGTGGGAGGCATCCTCCGTATATTTACAGATACCGATACATCAGTCACATACAGTGTATACAGTGCTTAACATATTCATTAGAACACCTGTCTCAGAGACCATCCAGCATCATGAAGTGCTTTAATGCAGACTCTTTCATTTTCAGTGAGCTCTCCACATTTTACCATTTTGAACAGGAATGAGGAATTTCAAACTGAATTCACCTTTTTAAACCCAAATTTGAGCCGGCTCACTGGGCTTCTCTGAGAAGTCAGAAATTAATCAAGCATGACATTCAAGCACTAAAACTCATTTTTCTGTTCAGTAATGAAAGTAAATAACTATAATTTGACATATTAATCAAGAAATAATAATGTGCTTTACTATTTTTTCAGGGTTTTTTGTAAATCAGTAAATTTGAAAATTCATGGATAACAATAATAATTATATTTTAGCATTAAAAATATCATTTGGGTTAAAGAGCTTCGACATATTGGTGTATTAACCATTGCAGAAACATAAAAAATTATTTTGGTTTTACCAATTTTTACCAATGCTGTTAATTTAGGGCAGTTGTGGCAAAAACCTTACTTTGGGTGGTGGTCTAATAAATTTGTTAAGCACTGTATGTAGAAATGAGGTGTAAGATTGATGGTCCACAGCAGAATAGATTCTTGTGCTGGTTTGAAGCAGACACTCAAGGTCATGGAAAATTTTACTGTCAGTCATGATTTTATATCTGCTCCCTTTTATACCATATAATATTAAATCACAACTGCTCATACAAAATTATTTGGCATGTATTTTTACTTCATAGTTTAATGAGTGTCCCATCTGTTAACATAGGAGGCAGGGTTTATGACCTACACTTCAGCCAATCAGCAGGGAAAGCTCTAAATGGTTTAGCCTCACTTCCAGGTGACTGTTGCTGTGTCCATCTTAATATACAGTCTCTGATTATGCCACAAAGTGGTGCTGCATAATATGGAAATAATGTGCAATTGCTTCATTTATTTTATTATTTAAGATTACAATAAAATACATTAATGGTATTGTGAGTCTATTTGCTTGGTTATCAAGGAAAATGTAGAAAATAATGATGGTTTTAATGTATTTCTCAACTCAAAACACATATGAATATTAAGTAGCATAAAAAATATTTTTCACAGTACTGCTTTCAAAAAGTAAGCACATGACTGCCACTCACTGTACATTTTCCCTTTTTCTGACTATTCTTTGTAAACCCTAGAGATGGTTGTGTGTGAAAATCCCAGTAGATCAGCAATTTTCATAAAGTCTCAAAGTCATTAAATCCCCTTTCTTCAAACTTCAGCAAGTCGTCTTGACCACTAAATGCCTAAATGCATTGAGATGCTGCCATACGATTGGCTGATTAGCTACAGTCGCTAGAAAAAGTATGTGAACCCTTTGAGATTTCTTGGATTTCTGCATAAATTGGTCATCAAATGTGCTCCAATCTTCATCTAATTCACAACAATAGACAAACACAGTCTGCCTTAACTAATACTGCACAAAAAAATGATATTTTTCATGTTTTTATTGAACGAACCATGTAAACATTCACAGTGCAGGGTGGGAAAAGTATGTGAACCCCTAGGCCAATAACTGGTTGACCCTCCGTTGGCAGCAATAACCTCAACCAAACGTTTCCTGTAGTTGCAGATCAGACCTGCAAAACGGTCAGGAGGAATTTTGGACCATTCCTCTTTACAAAACTGTTTCAGTTCAGCAATATTATTTGGATGTCTGGTGTGCATCGCTCTCTTGAGGTCATGCCACAGCATCTCAATCGAGCTGAGGTCAGGACTCTGACTGGGCCCCTCTAGAAGGCATATTTTCTTCTGTTGAAGCCATTCTGTTGTTGATTTACTTTGCTTTGGGTCGTTGTCCTGTTGCATCACCCATCCTCTGTTGAGCTTCAGTTGGTGGACAGATGGTCTTAAGTTTTCCTGAAAAATGTCTCGATAAAATTGGGAATTCATTTTTCCATAAGTGACAGCAATCCGTCCAGGCCCTGAGGCAGCAAAGCAGCCCCAAACCATGATGGCCCCTCCTCCATATTTCAAAGTTGGGATGAGGTTTTGATGTTGGTGTGCTGTGCCTTTTTTTCTCCACACATAGCATTGTGTGTTCCTTCCAAACAACTCAATTTTGGTTTCATCTATGGACAGAATATTTTGCCAGTAGTGCTGTGGAACATCCAGGTGCTCTTTTGTAAACTTCAAATGTGCAGCAATGTTTTTTTGGACAGCAGTGGCTTCCTCCGTGGTGTCCTCCCATGAATGCCACTCTTGTTTAATGTTTTACTTATTGTAGATTTGTCAACACAAATGTTGGCATGTGCCAGAGATTTCTGTAAGTCTTTAGCTGACACTCTAGGAGTCTTCTTCACCTCATTGAGCATTCTGTGCTGTGTTTTTGCAGCCATTTTTACAGGACAACCATGCCTAGGGGCAGTAGCAACAGTGCTGAACCTTCTCCATTTGTAGACAGTCTGTCTTACCGTGGACACATGAACATCAAGGCTTTTAGAGATACTTTTGTAACCCTTTCCAGCTTCATGCAAGTTAACAATTTTTGATCATAGGTCTCTTCTGAGAGCTCTTTTGTGCCAGGCATGGTTCACATCAGGCAATGCTTCTTGAGAAGAGAAAACTCAAAATTGGTGTGTGTTTTTTATAGGGCAGGGCAACTTTAACCAACACATCCAGTCTCATCACATTGATTAGACTCCAGGTTGGCTGACTCCTGGCTCCAATTAACTCTTGGAGAAGTCATTAGCCTAGGGGTTCACATACTTTTTTCCACCCTGCACTGTGAATGTTTACATGTTTTGTTCAATAAAAACATGAAAACATATCATTTTTTGTGCAGTATTAGTTTAAGCAGACTGTGTTTGTCTATTGTTGTGAATTAGATGAAGATCGGAGCACATTTGATGACCAATTTATGCAGAAATCCAAGAAATCTCAAAGGGTTCACATACTTCTTCTAGCGACTGTATTTGTGTTAACAAGCAACTGAACAGGTGTACCTAATAAAGTGGCCAATCAGTGTACATACAAGTAGGGATGCACTGATGGCACATTTTCTCAAGACCAAGTACTAGTACTTACAAGTTCATTTTATTTCATCAGAAGTTCTTCCTCCCTCCACTAGCAAATTTATAAGAGCAGTTTTAATTCTCCTTTACTTTTTTCATGTACAAGTACAGTATGTGCAGTATGTTGAAAGTACGAATACTAAGGCTTGGTATTGGCATGATGCCCAATACTGGTGTTGGTACTGATGCATCCCCACACGCAAGAGTTAGTTTGACTAATAGAACAAATCAATTTTTTTCCATTTAAACACACTGATTGGGCTGTTTGTGTGTTCATATTTATCTACATGTGTTTAATATGTCCTGTGTTTCTCCTTACAGGAAGTGCCGGTCTATTTGATAGGTGACACCAAGAGGGAACCACGCAGCCTTAGAAAACGTATGATTCCAAGTCCAACTTCTAAGACTGAGCTTAATCTCTGCTAAGACAGGAGTAGCCCTGACTTTTGTCAACAGGAGCATGCTGGAGGTTTCTCTTTGATAACTTCACATACATTTTGGTGTTTTTCTTGCCAAGTTCCTTTTATTCATTGCATAATATATAACACTGAGGGCCAAAGAAGTTTAACTGGGCAAATAACACTCTATTTTAAACATCTGTTCCTTAATTCAATCTTTACCCACAATGGAGTAGGCTGGGAGATAACATCTCTATTTAAAATGAAACTTTTAAGTTTAAATAACTTTTTAAATGGTATATGTAGAAGATTTAGTCTTTTGCCTTGTTGCAAAGCATTTTTACAGATGGCTATATTATTTTTTACTTGATTTTACTAAGAATAAACCATGAAAATATTTGACTATGGCATTTAAAATAGTTTGTTTTTTCTGCTGTAACTTCATTGGTCTTAAAACACAAGTGTTTAAAATTGTGGTTAGTGTGGTGCATGCAAACAGCAAGACAGTGCAGAAAGCAAGCTGACTGTATGTCTACCACATCCTCTCCACACAATCCTAATTATAATGTATGAAAATGGAGCAGATAAAAAAAAAAGGCTGTACCTTTGACGGATTAGACATGTGAGAAATGTGAATGAGTGCGTTTGCTGCCTTAGTGCTATCCTGTTGGGATTAGTCTGCATCCTTTCAAGCTAAACATGTCATTATAGAGCTTTAGTTTTCTCGTCTGCATCACCAGATCATTTTCAACTTTACATCCGTCTGTTTATGTGCCCGCTGATTCTCTGTCTTTACAGCGAAGAAAATGAAACAGGTGAGGAAATGCGAGGTGTCGTTTGCCTACAGTCCAATGAATGAAGATGAGCTGACGCTGGTTGTTGGGGAGACCATAGAGATCATCAGAGAGGTACAGTCAACTTTTATCTCTGCTTTTACACATTGACTTTGTCTGAAGCTGCCTGCTTAATGAAGGGGTTATGTCTGCTTGGGAAATCTTCCCAGGGTTATCAAAAGTCTTTCCATAATAAAGTCACTGATTGTTTGGGTGTTACTCTCTCTTTGTATTTGGCCGTAAGGCAAACAAAGTGTGTTTCCCGGACAAACCATAGCTTTACAGAAATGCACAGAACTGATCAGACTGGTTCTAAGTTCCTGTCATCACATAACAAAAGATCTCAAAAGATCTTAAGAGTGACTTTAATTTCAGGAATGTACACTGGATGATAATGATTAAAGAATCTGGAAAGATAACAACAGGACAGATAGTAAATATGCAGAGTTGTCAAACATCTCAGTACAAACAAACTCAAAATATTTTGTTCATAAAATGTTTGCTAATGCTTTTATTAAGAGGGGAAAAGCAGAAAAAATTTTATAAAGGGTTGTTGGCTGAATTCTGTAATAATTGTAAGAAAATTCAAGGTAAACTTAGACTTATTACCTGGAACAACAATACCCCAGTTTAAAAGGACTTGAGTTTTCAGGGACATAAAGTCAGACATAAATGTTACTAAAGCAACACAACACTGATTAAATGTTTTACTGTGTACTTTCCTTTCATGCTCTTCCTCTTTCTGTTATCATCTGCACCACAGATTGAAGATGGATGGTGGATGGGGATAAAAAATGGCAAAGTGGGTGCATTTCCATCAAACTTTGTGAAAGAAATATTTGTCTCCCCTAAAGGTTAGTAAAGGCAACATTTTTCTATATCTTCTTATTGCACATGTATTCTGATTTAAACTGTCAGAAAAGCTGTTCCTGATGGTGACCCATTCTTACAGAGGCAAAGCACTCTGAGAACAAAGCAAGACCTAAGCTCAGTGATGCAGTGTTCACCAAGGAGGTAAACGTGCACAAATATATATGAATGTGTCTGAAACAGATATTGTATTCATTGAACTTACTGTTTTTTTCTTTTCTTTTCTTTTCTTTGGTTTCCATAAAGACATCTCAAAGGGCAAGTGTAAGGAACAAAGCACAGCAGAGTAAGTACACATGGTTGAAATGCAAATTGAATTCAGTATTCTGGTAGGGGTGTTCAAAGTTTTTGATACTTCGATAGTGGTACAGTCTCTGATTCATTGTAATGTTCTTAAAGTTAAAAAACTTAATACATTTCATAAGACAGGTGTGCAGAAGAGAAACTAATCCATCAGAAATTGCACAGTCATTACAGTGTTTCCCAAAGTATCACTTTACTTAGGCTGGCCACACACTAGACAATTTTTAAATATTAACCATTCTAAATATGTGGAAGACCAAAGATATAAGGACATTATCAAACAAATTTTTATCTTATAAGCCAGGGGTTCCCAAACTTTTCAGCCCATGACCCCGAAAATAATGGTGTCAAAGACTGGGGACCTCTGCCTTCTCTTAACAGGATAAAGTGCACAATGTTGCACAAAGTATCATGTATAAAACTGGCATTTTAGGTATTTTTTTTTAATAATTGATACTTACATTTAAGCACAAATACCACTTGATAACTACGTTTTTATTTTAAATTGAACTCTTTAAAATATTTTTTAACAATTAAATATAGAATGTACGATTATAAATCATATTGAATTTCTTTTTTTTTTTTTTTGGGGCATCCCATGACCCCCCTAGAGGTCCCAACCCCCACTTTGGGAACCACTGTTATAACCCACTGAGTGCACACACTAGAAAACTCAGCCAGACCATGAGACCACTGAAGAACATCTGCTGGCCGGCCATTTAAGTTGCATTTAACCTATCTGAAGAGGAAAAAATTCTTATAAAACAGTCAAATTCATCAGAGTCATTATGACAGCGGGTATGATGCGAGCCTGATTTTCTCTGTAGAGCATGGCTAAAATTAGCAGCTAACTCCGCTAGCCTTCATTCCTCTTTGCAGATCAATATCATGCATTGATATGTGGCCTCTTTTCACTTCAGTTGAGTAGTTATATGTGTGTTTAATCCTTGACAGTCAGAACACTTAATTTCCAATTTCTACTTAAAAAAAACCTGTCACACCACGCTGTTCCTATGACACCCAAACTGCTCAGCTTCTCATATTTATGTCTGGCAAAATGCCAGGGAAGAGCTTTGATAAGAAGGCAGTGGCCAATAACTGAAGCTACAGTTGGCTTCAGTTGGAGGCTTCATTATGGTTTAGAGCATTAGACTGGGATTTGAAGCCCCTGTTAATAAAAAAATGATAGGCACGCACATCCCTATCAGACACGACTTCAGAATAAAAACAAAGACACATGACTACCTAAATCCTTGTCTGGCTGTCCCAGTGTGTGTTACAGTTGCAGCAAAGATCTTAAAACAAGGAAGAAAATGAAGGTGAAACCATGGCTGAGATTCAAGTAAAGTTGTGGTTATGTCTGTGAGCTGTAAAAGTATGCAACATTCAAGTGGTGATGCTACCCAATCTGCTTGCACTTATTGGTTGTTGAGGGTATTCCATCAGAGGCAAACATCAAACATGTTTGATATTTATGATTCAAGGTTGAGAAGGCTCTGATGTGATTTGAAGCAGTGAAAGAACTGTGTGAACACAACACAATCAAGGATTTTTCAATTAATGGAGGCGATGAGCCTCCATTGAAAACATGCCATTACGACTGGCGCGTGGTTCTGTGGGGTTTAGGCTTAAAAGAAGCTTGCTAAAATGGTCTCTGCACACCTGAATATATACTGTGTGCAAGGCGCTTTCAAAAACTCAGGAAAGCTCCCACAAACCATCAGCTTTTTGCTAATAATACATACGAATATTAGGGTAAAAAAAAAAAAAAAAAAAAAAAAGCTCTGCAAATATACTTCAATGGATGTAAATATAATTGTGTAGTTCACCCAAGTATTGTCCTTGTGTGCTAAACAATGCATTGCCAATGTTTTGTTCTGAAATGTTGCTAATTACCCCCGCCAAGGAGGTTATGTGATCAGGTGGGTTTGTTCGTTTGTTAGTTAGTTTTTTAGCAACATAACTCAAAAAGTTATGGATGGATTTTCATGAAATTTTCAGGACATGTCAGAAATGGCATTAGGAAGAACTGATTAGATTCTGGGACTAATCCGATCACTGTCTGGATCCAGAAATTTTTTAAAGGATTCTTTACTATTGGGAGATAAGGCTAATGGCCGAGGTCTGCGCTGTTACCAATTCACACCAAGAGATGGCGGACATGAATAACTTCAATCCCAGCAGCAGTCTTTCTATTCAAAGTTTTGGAGTTTATAGAGTTTGAAAGACGCACGCCCGGTCGAGGAGACGAGTTGGAGCTTAACAGAGAGAAAGACAGCGAATTGTAGCGAGAATACTCACAATGCTGGGAGGAATAGAGGAATATTAACCCTCTGCACTGACTTTCAGTTGTCCATGGGTGAGACTGTCAGTGCATCTGTTGGCTAGGCAGGCAATGCTTCCACCATGACAGTCCACACATAGCGAAGCCAATGCTTTTCTTCACCGTGACTCCACCCCACCTGGGAAGGAGTAATTGGCGAATTAGATTTTGGGAGTGATCCGGATCACTGTCTGGATCCAGGAATGTTTTTAAACGATTCTTCACTATTGGGAGATAGGGCTAATGGCGGAGGTCTGCACTCTCTGAGTGCTTTTCTAGTTTTTTTGTGCAATCAAGCCTTTTCTTTCAGTTTCTCATATTAAAAACTAGAAACTGCCCATATTTGGTGCCTAGGATTTCTACTTATTCTGCCATGGTATCAAAAACAATATTGCTTGATTTTTACGTTTATCATACCAAAGTTGAACATTTCATCCACCTACTGCAGACTCAGACTCAGGTTCACTGTTAAAGCTTTTTCAAAAGTAGCTGTAAATGTGGAGGAGATAGACTGATCTATTTATAAAGTAGAACACATGAGATAAGGGGTTATGCACTCACTTTTATGGTGGTTTATGGGTGGGGATGAATATCCACACTTACAACAAGATGATTCAGTTAAGGACTTTATAGAACACTATGTATGAATGGAAAATATATCAGAGATCATGGTTTACAGCCTTTATCTCTGAATGTCACAACATTTTCCGGTTATTCTCTGAGTCAAGATGTGCCAGCTGTAAACAAGAATGATAAGATTTGTCTCTAGTGTTGCAAGTTCTTGTTCCTGTTGCACATGCTTGGGTTCCTTAAGGTTAATAATCATGTTTTCTCTTATACTGCTTCTCCTCAGATGTGGAGTGTTGCCAGGTTATGTTTGACTACAAAGCCAAAGCAGAGGATGAGCTGGATCTGAAAAAAGGAGACGTGGTGGTATTAGTGAGAAAGGTTTGGAATCACTGTATTGTTATTTACTGACTCTGTTTTCCCATGATGTCTTGTTTTTTTTTTTTTTTTGATGGACTCATAAACACCTTTGGGTGTTTCTCACGGAGAAGTTCCACAGGTGCATTATACTGTTCAACCAGCTAAACCAGTAGTGTCACCTCCAAGAAAACTATGTGCCACTGTAAACAATGATGCACATGTTTTCATTGCACAATTATGGCTGTTGTCCAATGATGTGGTAAAACAAAACAAAACAAAAAAAGTATCTGTGATAATAATAGAGCCATGTCTATCTACAGTTGACCGTTTGGTGACCTCTTGTGTGGTAATTTCACATCCCAAAGGACGCCTGTGTTGTGTTTGAGCCTCTAACATGACTCTTTAATCTCCATCTGAAGGAAACAGAAGATGAAGGCTGGTGGGAGGGAGAGCTAAACGGACGCTGTGGCTTCTTCCCTGATAACTTCGTCATGGTGATTCCACCAGTGGACAGTCTGCAAGTGAGTGGACTAAAACATTATCTCCTTACTCGCTTAAATGGACCAGAAATTCACCATAGTCAAGACATTCAAGATTTGACGACTACACTGTGCAGCCATGAATCCATGGACCTACCTTTTAGTAATTCTAAATATTTTTTGTATTACTTTAAAATGGCTCTTTACATGTGGCTTGGTAGTACTTTACTAAGTCTGAAGGCCTGTGTGCAGTGAGTCAGGCCCGTATTCAACATCCTCTGTTTCAGAGTTACTCACTAAAAATTCCCTTGGTGGAAAAAGTGTGAAATAGAGATGCCTTTAAATCACAAGGGGGACGTTCTTGCAAATCTGTTGACTTTTCCGTTTCTCTCCTCTAGTCTGGAACCTCAAGCCAACCGCCTGCTCGCAACCTCAGCAAGAAACTCCCAGGTAAGAGAACCACGTGTAGTGTTGCACTGATCTGACATAAAGGTACAAATGTTGTTTGACATGTTTCAGACATCCGTCTGATTCAAGACTTCTGGCTGCAGTTGTGTTTACACTGGCATGCTGTTGTGGCAGTCTGGACTGTGAGGGACTGTTGTTTCAGTAGATGGAGGAATTGGCAGCAGTCTCTGCAGGGTATAAAAGCAGCAATGATCGATGTCATTTCAATGAGCTGCTGAAGCAACTTTAAACCCTTCTGAAGATTCATTCATCACTATGAAACTCGCTTCTGTTTCCTCCATTTTCCTAGTTGTTTAAGAGAATAGAGATTCTGCCAAACAAAGTTACACTCTTCACATCTTTCATTCATATTGACTCATTTCAGTTCATGGTCATTTAAAAGCTTCCATTAGTCCTCCATACGTGTTTCACAGCTTTGATTTTAAAGGTTAAAGTTATTATCATGGCTCTCATCATTTAATAAATGACAGTGTAACACTAAACTGAGGGGGTCAGTAGTATATAGAAGTCAAAGCTCCTGCAGAGTTTTAACTGGTTTTAAAAAAAACTGAAATGAACACTGATGCACCTTTATTAGAAAACAAGTCTATAGCAGCAAGAAAAACTTCAACTCTTTAATGCCTATAACAGTGTAGGTGTCAGACAGAAGGATTACCAAAAAACAGCTGTTTTTTATGTTTACCATGAAAAAAATCCCAATGAGTGATTCATTTGACTGTAAGAAAGAAAGCAGGATGTGACTTCTTGTCAGAAAACAATAGCACACATGTTGGCCAAGGTTAAAGACAAGATGAAGTACAAGAGATTGCCAAAAATCCCCATGAACTAGAGCTGTGCGATTTAGTAATATTGTGTAAATGTGATTATACTAGGGGTGCACTGATTGCAATTTTCTGGCCGATCACCGATCACTGATCTTTTAAAAGCCTGACCTGCCGATTCCGATTTTGGCCGATACCGATTTTTTTTTATAACTGACAGCATACACCTTCAATGTTCCAATCTTATTTTATTGAATAACATTGAACAATACCCGTGAAACAATAGTAACTTGTTGTTTTAACTGCACGTGAGGTAGTTCTCTCAAATATAAATGAAAAGTTTAAAGCATTGCTGTCCAAACTACTAAATAATATCAGTTCCTTTAGTCTTTCATTTTTCCGATTTTAGTAGGTAGAGGCATATGAAACCGATCTTATCCACCGATCTTGTTTTACAAGGATCGGCCGATCACTGATCTCCCAAAATTAAGGAAATCAAGGCTGATACTGATCTTGGTCGATCGATCGGTGCACCCCTAGATTATACAGAACAATATTGTGATTTTCAGTTACAGTATAATACATCAGTGGCTCACAGGCAGCTCCATAGATTGGTAGGATGTAGAGCCGAACGATTTGCGAAAATAATCTAATCGAGATTTTTTTTCCCCCCAATATTGCAATTGCGATTTCATATACGATTATTAAGTTCCTCATCTTACGCATTATTCGACAAACACAAGCAATAAATCGTTCTATATTATAACCAGCACAGTGTTTGATAAATTAAACTAGAATGATTTTGAAAGAAATATCTAACTGCGATTTTGGCTCATATTGCAAACTTGATATTAATTGCCACATTAAAGGGGATTATTATTTTTATGTTATTCCATTTTTGATCAAGAAAAGCATACACATGAACAAGAAAAGTTGGATTTTGGTAAACCATATTAAAAAGGCACTTGAATGTTTGCATTATGTATAAAAAAATCTCCATTGCAAAAAATGGTATCAAACTGTTATTTTGACTCATTTCAGGTTAAAGAAATATGGCACTGTCTGTGATTTTAAAAAGCAGCAGGTCATATTGTGATTTAATCTGATCTGATTAATTGCCCAGCCCTTGCCAGAGGTCATCTAAACCTTGTGATGTCAAACATTAACCTTTTTATTCTCTTATTTCCATTAAAATCCAGAGCTCCTTTTTCTGTGGTTAAATTCATGTTATAATCTATGATCTAACAGAAAAAGCAGGTCTGTTTGCACACAGGTCATTTACCCTCACTTTAAGGAGAATGAAAAGATGAAAAGGCTGCAAATAATCTCAATTAACTACAGAAATTCTTAGATTAATTGCAATTAAAGTTGGTAATCTTTTGACAGCCCTACCAAATATATTATCATAAGAATTTAAAATAAATATAGTATACTGGCACTCTTGTAAACCTAAAGGGCTTTCTGTAGGAATTCTTGTAAACCTTTTAAGTACTACTTCATACGAAAATAATAGCAGCCTTTAATGCGATTATATAAGTGTGCCGCCTGACATCGCAATTTTTTTAGATTTGTTGTGCAGCACTTCCATGAACTAGGGCTGGGCAGCTAATTGAAATCTAGATTAAAACGCATACTACAGCAGTTTTCAAATCTTTTGAAACCGGCAAGGAGGTCCAAAAACAGCCAGCACTATATTAACATTAGCTACAATTTGTAAACCAATTAAAAATGAATGAACTGCTGACAATTTTGCATACAGTTTGAAAATTTTGACTGTTTTTGAGTGTTTTTTCTTGCATCCAGGTAATCTGAACTTAAATTTCTATTTTACAAACAAGGAAATTAGTCACCTGGGAACATCTTTCAGAATACACAGTGGTCTTGTGCTTTTTAAATGAGCCAATCAGTGTTGCATCGAGTGTATTAAAAGCCACACACTTGATTAGTGTTGCATCCATGGAGTGGTTTCATATCAGTGTCAGTATCGGCCTGTATCGGTCCTGTTGACAAACATCAGCCATCAGCAAATGTGGTGCACCAGTAGCTGGCATTTATCTGTTGTGTCAAGTTAGTTCATTGCTGGTATCTGGTATACCTAACTACTGAATCAAATATTCATCACAGGGCAGAAAAAGAAACATGTTGTCATCATGCTCAAACACTGTATGACTGTTAGTATGAATTTTCACAACCAGTGTGCATCTCTACTGACCATGGCAGCATTTCCTGTCTTCTTTTTGTCGGTAGGGCATCGTTTAAACAGTTTTTTTTTTTCGACCAATTTCAAAGAGCAAAGCAACACAAACACTCTTTGGAACATAACAATTTAGAATCAAATCCACCAGCCACACAGAGCAGCAGGATGTGGCTTCTTGTGAGGCTGCAGCTGAGGAGTAATGTCTGTGGTGCAAGATGCATATTTAGCACAATTTTGCACAAAGAAAAACTTCAACCCTAGACTTCCTTTTGTTGGAAATTCCAAAACATTCACACAAAACATGTGTGGTAAAACGGAATGGTGAAAAAGCTAACAAACTTGAACTGCCTGATTATCATCAGCACACTACCATAATGCTCATTGTTGCAACACTGCACTTGTTGAAGAATTTTTTTTTTCCACGTAGTATAACTTACAATAATATCACAGGAAGTGTGAGACTAGAGAGAGATGGGGGATGGTTAGACTGGTCATGTGACACAGTTCAGGAGTCTTGGAGGAAACGAGGGGGGAGTGGAGGAGAGTTCTGTCACAGAGATTTTCACAACCGGCAAAAGAAGCAGCACTTGAGCTACTACTACTGTGTGGATGGTTTGCTTGAGAGGGAATGTTGCACAATGCTTTTAACATGCAAGGTAGGCTTCCTGTTGTCTCATTCAGTCTGTTAGGCATCTCTTATTGTGGAAAATGATCTGCTCGTTTAGGGGCTGTTCATGTCTAGTGATTAACTTGTTAGATTTGTGCTTAGATTTATTTTATTTACACTGTTCTCTGTTCTGTTTGGGATAAGCACTTGACTTGCATGGCAAATAGGAACAAAATTCATGATGTATTCTCTCAGTCTCTGAGGCAAGAGTTATCTCGGGTGCTGTGTTTTCTCTGTGAGCTAAGCCAGGGTGGCTGTCCCTGATGAACTCGTCTGGACCCTTGGGAAACTGTTTCTGCTGTGCTATTGGACACAGCTGTGACCCGGCCTGCTTCAGTGAAAGTCTACATCCCTGCTGTCCCATGCAACTGCTCATCAACTAGATTACAGTTCAATTAAAAAAACAACAGAGGCATGTTTTTCTCAACCACGTTAAACCTCAATGCTTTCTGGGTTATAACAAATGCTAATACTTCTCTTTCAGCTCATAAAAAATGCCTGCAGCGTTTTATTGATGGGGTTAATGTCTTCCAAAGTCATGTCACTGAAAACTAAAACACAGCAGAGATAGAATAGAGGGCATCAGTGTTTTTACACCTGCATGAGGTGTGAAAGCTTTTGTTTATGGTGGGCAGATTTGCTGAGCATGCACGCTCTTTGTAGCAGCATCCTGATCTATATTCATGTTGTTGCACACAATCACACTTTTGACAATCTCTGCAGATCCAGAGCACAGCTGAGGTACTTGCTTTGGTTGGTGCAATACCAGATTTTTAGACTCAGGTAGGGTTCTAGTAGAAATTTAATAGAAATATATAAGAATAAAGGCAGACAACAAAATTTAAGTCCTCAGCATTCATCATGAGGTGTTTTTCTTGCATTTTCTTGCTGCAAAAATACAAGCAAACTGTCTAATTCACGCACACATGATGGAAATATTTTGTTTGACAGGGAATCATAAGCACTCTGAAAGGTAAAAAGAAAAGATTATCTGTTTATCTATTTTCAAAAATCTACGTTTTTGAGATTATCAAGTCATACATTTACTAGAAAAAAACATTAAGAAGTTTTGACTCTTAAATTGTAAATTTATGAGGAAAAAAACAGGATTTTTTGAGTTAAAAAAAAGTCACTCCTTTACAAGAACCAAAACTTATAATTTTTTTGGATTATGAAATCAAAAATAGGCTATTGCAAGCAAGGCTGCCCATAAGGGGGATACAAACCTGAAAAATTACCACTCTTATCAAAACAACAAAAAATATATTTTTTATTTATTTATATTGTAGTACAATATAGCGTTTTCAAAATGTAATCACCTTTTTTTGGTAATGAAAACAATGTGGGTGGGCACATTGGCTAAACTATTAGGAAAGAAATGTTCGACTTCATTGCTTAGCCATAATGTGCACAAACGTCAGGATAACAGAAAATGAAGTAGAAGGATCCGAAATTACTTGAAGGGAAAATAATTGCAAAATAAAGGCAGAATTTGTCAAAAATGTGTTAAAGTTTCAAAAATAGGATAAAGCAGCCAATATGGGTTAAGAGAGGAGGACAACAATGGGTGGAAATGTTGTGAAAAGCAGTTAAAAAGTAGCAATGTGGAAATGCTTGTGATTTTAGCCCAGAAACTTCCCATTATCATTAGCACTTATACATTCCTGTATACCAAGACTAATCAAAAGAAAACAACACACTAACAGAATCCAAGAGATTACTTTTGTTTACAAAGCCAAAATCTACAACTTTTTTTATTATTATTGGAAATTTTGATATTTTTGTCTCAGAAATGTACAGTTTTCAAACTCAAAAATTCTCAGTTATGCTTCTTGTGAATGTACGGCTTTATTATATATTTTAAAAATTAATTTGTTTTACCTTGGAAATAATTTTTTAGTAGCCCTAATATGCCTTTGTAGTTTTGGTACTGAAATTCTGCAAACATATTTGTGCAACTAGACAGTGCTCTCTCTCCTTTGTCAGCTTTTGGTTAAAAATATGACTTAATGTCTGGACGTGTTTTAAACTTCTTTACTATCAGAAACTATTGAAAGAATTGAAATTTTCAACAACAGTAGCTGCTTATGGACACATTTTTAGGTTTTCAAAATGACTAAAAACAAAATAGTTGTCTGACGAAATCCTAAAGGTTGATTTTATTGTTTAATTTTGCAGAGAATTTTCTGATGAAAATAAAGTTTTGTAACTGCTTTGTAGTTGAATTAACTTTTTTAATTGTCCTTTTTCTAGTGAAGTCAGAGGCCTCAGCGATGGAGAAAGGTGGTCCAGCAAAGGCTAAAGGTAGAAATGGCCATGACTTTTACAGTGATATCACGACACACTACTTTCAAATACAAATATTGCTGAGGTGTAACCTGATAAATTTGCTTTTCAGATGATAAACCAGATGTTAAGGACCTGAGAAGCAACCCTCCAACCAAAGTCAAGCTGCCATCATTTAACAAGCCCAGCCCTCCTCCAGTCAAAGACAAACCCAGCAAGGTTTCACCAAAGTGAGTACTGCCAACAACAACAACAACACCTCTGATTTGTTTTATCACACAGCGAATCTCCATGCACGAGAAAAGTCTTACCAAGGAACAATTCTTCCATGTCAGGGCTATGAATGGGAATTCATTAGCAACCTTTTTTAAAGTAGAGGGCCTTTAAGAAATGTCAGGAACAATTTCTCCTCTTTAGTCTGGCACTGGGAGCGGCGCCTTCAGATGTTAAAAGGCTTTGGTCGCTGCCACTGGTTGCCATGGTGTCTTTAAAGAAGAATGCCAGGATGCCCGACCTTTAGCGGCTCAGTGGAAACTCTGGGATGAGTCAGATTGGGCCCGAACACATGAGAGCAGCCCATTTCCTGTTTCCTGAGCAAAACACACACAAACAGGCACACACGCTCAACTGAGAAAACAAAAACGAGCCTGTCTTAAAGGGGGCTGCTAATGGAGAACGAGCTTTTACTGAAAATGTGTTTTCATGCAAATATGTTAGGACAGGATACCGTCCAAGAAAGGCTTTGGAATCGTTTAATTTCTTAATGCTAAAATTTAACTTTCCAGGCCTTAGCCCTGAAGGCTGATTATTTTTATTTATTTTATTTAACCTTTATTTAACCAGGAGAAAACCTCATTGAGATTAAAAATCTCTTTTTCAAGAGTGTCCTGGCCGAGACAGCAGCAGTGAACAGAGTTTCAGACATACATAAAAACAGTCATACAACATAATACAAGATATGTAGTCCATATGCAAAAAAACAAAAAAAAAAAAAAAAAATAAGATTAAACCTAACATCCGATCTAAACTATGTACAAAAGTTTTTGAAGTGGAGCTGCACATCACTTTTGACATGTGTACAGACAGACTTTGAGGTGTCAGCTTTCGTGCTCTGCACCTGCACCCATCACAGTTTAGGAAACTGAAAAACCACATTCAAAGTGTCTTATTTTAGTCTGAAAACATGAGCTACAGCTGATTCACCAGCTTTATAGGAGATGCTATTAGGGAATGCTTAAGAGATTCTTTTATGTTTTAACTGCTTCATGCTCCCATTTTAATCACTTTGATAAGGGCTTGATATTTGCTTTTACCTTACACCATGTCTTCTGCAGAACCAATGGCGACGGGGCCTCTGTTTCACCAAAACAACCAGAAGAGAAAGAGGCAAACCATTTTGAAGGTGTGGATCTGCAGACTGAAAAGCTTACCCACCCAACAGCAAACAGAGCCAAACCCCCACAGAGAAGACCACCGTCAGGCCTAGCCGCAGCAGTAAGTGACAGGCTTGTTTTCATTTATCACTTCAGAGTCAGGTAAACTTGCAATTTTACCCTGCAGCTCAACACTTTAGGTCAATAAGGTCTTTGGAGGTATGTTTCTCTGCAAAAACACTCTTTGCTACATAGGAAATTTACAACTGAAAGTGGCATACAAAACTAACCTGATGTCTGTTAGGGGCTTGCAAGCCTCTACTGGCCAAGGAGTCTGTAATCCCCATGGTAGAGAGGTCCTGAGTCCACAATGAACCCATTTTGTAAGACAAGCAGAGATCATTTCTGCACTTGCACTGTCAGTAGATCAGAATGCAGAGCAGTCAGGTGTGTCTGAACAAGGTAGAGGGAGAGGTTCATTTGAGGTTTCCATCAGCAGCAAGTTGGTGCTTGATCTAAACTTGGTTGTCATAAGCACTTCTCAGAAATGAAACAATTGTATTCCCTACAAAATGTTCAATGTGTGTGGCTGCCCCAAGGCAGACCAGCGTTCTGAATTTGTATAGTTTGAAGGCAAGACTTTTTAAGGAAACTTTTGAGTATTTTTGTAGCAGTAAATGCTTTAAATGCACGTTTGTTCATTTCCAGGCTAAGAATGCCACTGACCAAGCAGAACCAGACTCCTCACCAAAAAAGACAGAGAAATTTTCAGCCTTACAAAAGGTGTGTGGCACTGAAAATACATGGATTATCATTAGTCTGATTTAAACTCTATCCCAGTGCAGTACCAATATATAAACTTAACTTGTGTTTGGTAGGTTATTCCTTTGCTTTTTAGCAATAAATCTTATAATGTTGGAAAGCCTGTTTATTTCTCTTTAAATGTTGCCACATTTGTAAGGAGCATGCATTTGTGGGATGAGCAGCAGAGCTGAGTTTGTGGGTTGTGCCAATGAAAAATTTGCCAAATCTTCGCTGCCAATGCCAAACAGCTTATTCTGCCATTGACTCTTGATTGGTGTTGTTTGATGGATCGGATGATCAAAGTCTGAAGAAGCAAGATATATTTACAATTCAATAATCTATTCATCTAACAGACAGGGTTTCAGAGAGAAATATCCAGTGGTAGAAGATTTATTGCCTTTGTTACAACAAAGAAATAATTCAACAAACACAAAAGTCCTTAGTTTTTGGGCCAAGTTTAGATCCTGTGTGATCATTTTAGCATAAAGCAAAGATCAGTGTTCTCTACAATGTAATGGAAAACTGAGTATTGTTTACAGAGTACAGAAAATCTCCTGCCATCACCTGCAAAGCCTGACCCTCGACCAAAAACGCCTCCTCCAACTCGGCCATTGCCCCCCAAAGTGGTAGTGGACGGCAAAACTGTGACCCATAAAGAGGAACCAACGCTGGAAAGCCTGCAGGCTGAAATCAAAGAGCTGAGGATGACTCTGGAGCTGCTGCAGACACGACAGGAGTGAGTAGTACTCATTTGTTTACAACCTAAACAGCTGACGGAGACAATCTGAGTCATATTAGAAAATAATTGCAGCTACCATATTTTAAAACTGTTGTAAATCAAGAGAGACTTGCTTGATGAAAAGGGAGGAGACAGACCTTCCCATTCTACATGAATTATGCAGCGTTTGTTGACACAAGCACACACAGGAAGTGGCTAATCAAAACTACCAAGAGGAGAAAAAAGTAGGTTCTCAATTCTGAACAAAGACACAGAAAAGAAAAGGCTGACTATTTTGCAAACTTTTGCCTCTGTGATATATTTTGAATATGAAGCATCACAGCAGCCTGGTGGGTAAACACGAAGCATGCTGTGTGCAGTTGTGGACAGATGAAGTCCTGTACTCTAAAACAAAAGGGATATGAATTACAAACATATTAGCAAATAAATGTATTTGCATGTTATAAAGAAATTAAATCCCTGAATAGACCCTTTCTAATGACTGCTTAGATCTGTACCAACTAGGCTTGGGCAACAATTTCCTCCATGTTGTGCTTCAGCTAAACAAAAAAAAAGCAATGTTGTTAAACTACAGCCTAAACAATGGGCTGAAACCTCCTATGAAGCCAGAGATGCAGGTTACAGGGTTTTCAAGATTACAAAAGGGTTAAACCATCATTTCAAATTTTGATGTAAATTGTACTAGAACTGTTTTAACACCCTGAGACCTGAGATGTTTTTTTTTTTTTTCTTTTTTGGAAAGCATTTTTAGTTTCTCCAGGTTATTTGGGATTAGAAAGGCCTGGTAAGTTTAAAAGCTCAGCCTTAACTTCAGGAATTTATTTTTATGAAAAGGTTTAAGAGCATCTGTTTCAGCTATGTGTTTGGCCACTTGGTCAGTTGTTGGGGGTCTTTGGTCAGTCAGAAATGGTGTCAGTCATTGAGACAGTTATGGTGAAGTCATTTTTTCTTGCTACTTTTTTTGATGGACCACAGAGACTTGTTCAGGCCAAGCATGAACAAAATTTCCAATGACAGTTCTGAATTTCTTGTCTCTAAAATTTCAAAGAAATTGCCTTAAATTTCTCTGAAAATTCTTCAACACATTTTTAGAGTACCCCATAATAGTATTCCAATATTTCTTCAAATATTCCCCGAAGTAAATTCTTTTCAAAAACACACATTTTTTCAATTTTTTTCCAAATCATATTCTACAAATTAATTTAGAAAATACATTTCTAAATAAAACCATAAATATTCAAATCAGATTCCATCAAATTACCAATACCTTTCCCAGATTTCCATGAATAAGCCTGAAATTTTATAACAAATTCCCCCCAAAAAAACAAACAAACAAAAAAAAAAATCCTAAATTCCAATGAAAAAGCCAAAAAATTAAAAAGCAAATTTTCACCAAGCTTTCAACAAAACTCTCCAAAATATGAAAAAATATTCCCAAAATTTCAGGAAAATACTTACCTCAATTTCAAGCCATGTCCCCAAAATATCCAAACAAATTCTCTAATATTCCTGAGAAAGTATTCCCGACATTTCAAGAAAATGACTTTGACTTAAATGGTCATTCTAAACAATTACCTCAAAAACCCTGATTACAGATATTATGTTTTAGGACAGCCAAAATGTAAAGTACACATATTTACATCCAGGATCTCAGGAGGTTAAAGCTCTTAATTAGCATATCCACAATTACACATTGCTTCTGTACTATTTTGATCTTATCCATCCACACAACAAAGTCATCTGAAAATTTAGTTTGACTTGACAGTTAGTGTATATCTTGACCTACTTAGACACGCTCATGTCTGTAACCTCCTGATTTTGTTTCCGTCTCTTTTGATCAGACAAGACATAAAAGAAGTGAAAGAAGAACTGAAGGAGGAGAGAAACAAGCGAGTGGCACTGCAGGTCAGAGGGCTGCATTTACATGTTTCATGTTTGTCTCCTCTATATTGCATTACGCTCTTGCAAAAACAGAATAGAGAAGTTGTTTTTCCTGAGGTTACCGCATTAATTGTTGCAAAATTGTTTTCTCAATTCAGGAGGAAATAAAAGCTTTGAAGATAAAGCAATAACCCCATCATAGACGAGGAGTGGGCTGCCTGTCTGACACAGGCTGGCATTTTTCTGACAGAATGGAATGGGCATGGAGGAGACAAGTGGGTGCTCCAGCTTCAAGCAGAAAATCGAAGGCTGCATTTGAAAGTTGTGTTGGAAAGAGGATCAAACTAAGCCTGCACTGAACCGGAGACGCCTGATTCTTCAAGAGACTATTACTGTAATACCTTACGCATTATAAATGAAATCTCAAATTGGTCTTAAGTGGGTTACGTTTGGTTGCAAATAACTGTTGTGTATTTTTTTCAACTGTCACCTTTATTATTTTTTACCATAGGTTGACTCTATTTTTTACATTTTTTACAGAGATTCCTCTGCAGAAAACATGTAATATATGCTACTGTGCATAGGAGAAAATATTGTGATGTCTTTTGCAAAGACCTAAAATATAATTCTAAGATATCAAGGCACTGTTTTCTGAATGTTTATGTGTGCAAAACTACTGACAGAACCATGGTTACTCTCTACCTAGAATGTAAAGCTGTATTGTTCCACTAGGGGGCACTGTATGACAATTCAACATAAAGACTTTACTTTTAAGCGCTGGATTGGTGGAAAGGATATGAGGCTTAAATGACTGCACATTAGGAACAAAACACATTTCATTCAGAAGAATACATGTGTTTAAATCTATGCAAATGTCAATGCATCATGCTTTAATGAAACAAAAAGCTGCTGAAAAGCTTTAGGGTTAACACAGAGGTTGTGGTTAGCCGTTAAGTGGAAGAGGCATCCTGTGACACTGAGAAAAACTGACTCACTCTGAAAACTCTGAACATAGTGACTCATTTCTATGGATGTAGAGAGCGTGGGAAGAGAATTAATGACAAATTCCTTGCACCCACAAGAGGGGGAGCTGTTTAACTTCCCCATATTTGGCCCACGCCATCATCAAGAGTATAGGTTTGGTTTTGGCAGTGTTGGTAGTAGTAGTGGTGGTGGTGTATTCCTGTCGAAGCCTACTAGTGTTGCCTGCAGCAGAGCACATCTGGAAGACATCTGGAGCTCATCAGGGACCGGGTGCTTCTGAAACTAGCATGGGAACATACTATTTTTAAAAACTGTGTTGAATAATAGTCATGAAGGGAACACTTCTTCTTGGAGAGAGGACAAGTGCTGAAAAAATGAAGAAAACAAACAAGGGAAAGGTTGATATTGCAGGCATTGCTGATTTTTTTGAAAGATATGAAAAAGTGATGCCTGTAAAGCCAAAGTAAGAAATTTACTTCTTCTATTTCTTAAGTACTTAATAATGTCAATGATGACAGCCTCTGCTTACTTTGGAGGTATTCCTGTGAATGATAATAAACAGCTTGTATGAATTTTTGACTCAAAGAAGAAAGAGAGCACTGTAGGTCTAAGACCAAAAAGACAAAGCACAGTGAAGTCAGTGAAGCACTGAAAACTGAGTGTTGAAAACTGAGGCAGCTTAGAGCTCAGAGGTCAGATACAAAAAATCTGCTCTGAGTTAAATTTAGAAATAGAGAAAAAGGAGCCGAACTGACAAAGAACAGTTTGCCTCTGTCAAAGAGAGGAGCCGGGCAGAGAAAAAATATGCATGAGCTCATGGGAAATGGCAATAAATCTCTCCTGTATTTCATTGCTATTTAAATATGAATTGAGGGGGATCATAGGGCAGATCCAAAGTGCTATTTATAACTTTACAACTTTATTGTTTCTACAGTGTCAATCTTGATAATCTCCTAATTTGTATGTGATAATAAACAGTGATCCATCTAACCATCCAAAATGGTGAATGTAAAATTCAGTCCCAGGGCGCTCTCATAACTATAACAAAAATGACAAATAGAGATGTTCTTCTAAGCTCCTTCCAACTCCACTGCTCACTTTTTCTTTTTATTTAGTCAGTGAATCTTGTAATCAAAAACTGAAGTCTATAAGGTGTATTAACAGAACAATACATCATTGTTCTGTTTTATGTGCATGTATGCATTTCACATAATTAGGGAGAAAACCTGTTAAAAGTGCCCTTCCTGGTTTGCACCACAAGCTACTTGCAAAGCATTCTGTTATGTGTAGGAGCGCTCTTAACAGCTTTTCTTTCTCATTATGAGAAATTCATCCACCAAATGGAAAAGATGGTTTGCTTTTTAGTATTATACACTTTATGGGATTCAGTTTTGGTGGAAAAGACTCCTCATTTCAAAATAGAAATGAGAAAGAAGTTCCCACTGTGAAAAACTAATATAAAGGCCCAACAAAAATAGTTAGACAGCTGTTCTGAGTTGAGAGGCCTAACTTAATACTTCATGTTCCCATTTAGTTGACATAGCATGCTCATCACCAAAAATCTCAAGTTGGATGGAAATGTTTTCCAATAGAAATTTACACTCACTGGCCACTTTTTAGGTACTTGTTAGTACCAGGCTGAACCCCTTATGCCTTTAGAACTGCCTTTAGTCTACATGGCATAGTTTCAACAAGATGTTGGAAACATTCCTCAGAGATTTTAGTCCATATTGACATGATAGCATCATGCAGTTAATGCAGATTTGTCGGCTGCACATTCAAAGGTGATCAATTAGATTAAGATCTGGTGACTGTGGAGGCCAGCGGAGTACAGTGAACTTATTATTATGTTCAAAAAACCAGTTTGAGAGGATTTGAGCTTACTGACAATATAAATTATCCTGCTGAAAGTATCCATCAGTAGATGGGTACACTGGTCATAAAGGGATAGACATGGTCAGCAAAAATACTCAGATAGGCTAAATGATGCTCAGTTGGTATTAAGGGGCCCAAAGCGTACCAAGAAAATATCCCCCACATCATTCACCCTCACCAAATCCTGAACCGCTGATACAAAGCAGGATGGTTCCATGCTTTCATGTTGTTTACACCAAATTTGGACCCTACCATCTGAATGTCACAACTGAAATCAAGACTCATCAGACCAGGCAACATTTTTCCAATCTTCTATTGTCCAATTTTGGTGAGCCCGTGCAGATTGTAGACTCGGTTTCCTGTTCCTAGCTGACAGGATTGGCACTCGGTGTGGTCTTCTGCTGCTGTAGCTCATTTGCTTCAGGGTTTGACTTGTTGTGCGTTCAGAGATGGTATTCTGCATGCCTTGGCTGTTACAAGTGGTAGTTTGAGTTACTTTTGCCTTTCTATCGTCTCGAACCAGTCTGCCCAGTCTCCTCTGACATCAACAAGGCATTTTCATCCACACAACTGCTCCTCACTTTTTATTTTTTTGTACCATTCTCTGTAAACCCTAGAGATGGTTGGCATGACAATCCCAGTATCAGCAGGTTCTGACATACTCTGACCAGCCCATCTGGCACCAATGGCCATGCCACATTTAAAGTCACTTAAATCCTTTTTTTCCTTACTTCAGCAAGTCATCTTGACCACGTCTACATGCCTAAATGCAATGACTTGTTGTCATGTGATTGGTTGATTAGCTTTTTGATTAACAAACTTATAAACAGGTGTACCTAATAAAGTGGCCGATGAGTGTATATTTCAGTTGGTTTAACTGAAGCAGCTGAGCTAATTACTTCCCCAGAAAATGTTGGCTCAACTTAAATCTATGTTTAATTGGCATGTATCTTACATAGTTCAAGAAACTCAATGTAATGTGTTGAACAAACTAGTTAAGTTATGAAAAGTGCACCTAATAATTTATAATTTGTTTACTCAACATAAATCCAGTTAGATTTATTACAGTGATACAGATACTGGCAGAGCAAAGTAGCGCACCTCTACTTAATGTCTAGTTGGGCTACAAAATTGAGGGGGTTGTGGGTGTGAGTGGAGGGAGTTACAGGGGGAGCATGGCCAACAGAATGCACAGCCGATGGCAGAGAATAATCAATGTGGTCAATCACTACTAACCCGTAAAAACTTGAATGGTGTACAGCAACATAAGCCATTTCCTTAAAGAGCAGTCTTTAACATAACATCCACCGCTTCCATGGCAATGATTAATATAAGAGGTGGACCAATTATTAATTATCAGCCTTTATTGATGCTGATATTTGGCATTTAGCTAATTATCAGTATTGGCATTTTATTTTATAGACAACTGGCCAAAATCAAACAGTGATTCAAACAGGATCAGCTGTGCTCAGTTTCTTTACTAGCTGCCACACAAATAATTTGAGGGTGTTACGAACAATTAATATCCAGTTCAAACTGACCAGTTAATGGAAGCTGTTGCCTCAATGCATCCTGTTGTTTTCGTGAGACATTTTTAACCTGACAAGAAATCTCTTGATGTGTCAGTCTCGGGAGATCTCATCACACCCATTTAGTCAGTTAAACTTGTCATAACAAATGCATATCAGTCCCATACTGGTTATAGATCACATGCACTACTAATAATCAGTATTGATATCAGCCCTAAAAAACAAATATTGGTCAACCCTTAATTAATATATGTGTATTGTCAGGTAATGTAATTAGGTGTGCATAATACTTTTTTTTTTTTTGCTAAAATCCAAAACGCAGATATTTACAAATTCATTTTAGCCAACACAACATTAGTACCAATATGTAGTTCAGACCTTAAATATATGTCATTTCAGTATGAAAGTTCTACATACTGTACAATTAACCTGAATGGAGATGTTACTCATTGTCAGGTCAGGTTTATGTCAGGTTTCTGGGTTAAGCCACATAAGGAAGTCCAGCTTGTCTACCATTTGTAATGATCTTTCCCATGATGTGCTGTGGTTCAGATTTATGGCATTCCCTAACTGGATTCCTCTTGTGTTGATGCTCACTTCATTTTATTGCTGCATTGTTCCATATCTTTGTAATTACCACAGAGCATAACACGTTTCCTTTAATACCTGCATCTTAATTACATCCTGTAAAATGAAAGAGTCTATTCAAAAATATTGAAAAGTGGGTCTAGTAAAACACATTTTGGTCCTATTTTTGGAGGTAGACTCCATTCACTGGAGGTTTATCCAAAGATAATTACACAGCTACTTCAAAGAGTCCACATCATCAACGCCTCTGACTTCTGAAATCCCCTGACCACATGAGCAGCTTTTCCAGAACCTCAACAGGGGAGACTTCAGCGTGGGCCCCATCGAGAAACAGAGCAGGCCCAAAAGCAAACCTGAGCAAAGTTTTTGCTTTATTGGGTAAGTTCTTGGCTTGTGCCACTCTCAAAACCAAGCAACACAAGCTCAAGGAGGTGGCTCTGTGTACAATATGCCAGCAGAAAGAATGTAGATGTGCGCCATATGCCAATTAGTATTTAGTATATTTTTCCTTCTGTACAGCTTTATTGACTTGCCAAGAATTCATCTTTTCAGATCTTGTAAATCACTAAACCACAAAAGCTTGGCATGCATTAATGTCCAGTGTAAACATTCACTCAGTGTGGGTGATTCATCAAAGTTCTTTCAGTCCCACAGGCAGCCAAACAATATTTCCATCAGTCAGCTCACGTGGAACAAAACTCATTTGCAAAATAGATGCCTATGAATATGAAAGGAACCGATATGTAGATGTGACCACCAGTAGGCTAGAAGATGGAGGCTGAAGGCAGAAATTACAACAAACAGCAGCATGGGAGAAGGTGTCACACAAACAGCAGAAATGTTTCTGCTATCTAGCAAAATACAAAGAACTGAACTGAGAATGACTGTCCATCATGTATGTGACCTTAGCATGCTGTGATTTTATGGAGTCAATATTGGAGTGAATTAAAATGTAAAGCAGCTGTGTGAAAACAGTTATGTTTACATGTCAGTCACGGATGTAAGCCAGAAGTACTTCCTGAAACTGAACAAAGTGAAGGAAATGTACCGCAGAAACAACTAAACCGCTATAAAAAGCATCAAAGCATCATTATGCACATGCCACATAACCAAGAGGGAAATTAAGCCAGCCACGAGCAGGGATTTTTAGTCACTCACAATTATATTTGTAGTTCTAGTTAGCAACAGGGTGGGAGCAAAACTGGCAGCCAGCATATGGAAATGACTGAATCAGAAAAAAAACAACAAATTTTTCATAGCAACCAAGTAAAAATGAGCAAACTGAAGACTTGGAAACATGACAATAAATATTTATGCAACAGCTTGTGGGGGAAGATGATTAAAATCATACAAGTTTGGCTAGAAAAAGACTGGACAAGGACATGTTCTAATCTAAGTGCTGCAGAAATTTTAGACCTCTCACTAGTAAAAAAAATCAGACTTTTCAATACTTTTGATGGCCTAACATTTCAAATGTGCAAGGATCTACAGGAACC
Organism: Cheilinus undulatus; assembly: GCF_018320785.1. Lineage (NCBI taxonomy): Eukaryota > Metazoa > Chordata > Actinopteri > Labriformes > Labridae > Cheilinus > Cheilinus undulatus. Next base: position 37,320,640 of record NC_054872.1, on the reverse strand, counting down.
CTACGGTTAAGCCATTATTTTTATCCCTACTGTCAACTTCGTCAGATTATGGATTTGTTTTTTTTGCAAAAACTTTATCCTCTGTTCATTTCATACTGCCCCTTTATTAAAATACCAGCTAATCTTTATACACTTGTAATTAACATATTCAAAAATATTTGTAGAATATGAATAATATTAAAAATGAAATTAGAAAATCAAAAAAAAAAAAAAAAAACTCAGAGATGAGATACTTCACTTGAGTAAAAAAGTAGGAAATAAATGAAAATAATTTGTTTTAATCCAAAAATATTATTAGTGAATACCAGTATAAGATAAATGAAAACTTGACATTCATCTTGAATTTATTATATCAAATTTGAACATGTTGTCTGACGGAGTTGACAAAAATCAAGACATGATGGGCAAGAATCAGTGATCTACTAGTGCATCTTAAAAAATTAGAACATCACGAAAAAGTTCAATATTTTTTGTCACTTGTTTCTGAGAGTGAAACCCATATATTATATAGACTCATTACACACAGAGTCAAATATTTCAAGCCTTTATTTCTTGAAATGTTGATGATTATGGCTTACAGATAAGAAAACCCCAAATTCAGTGTCTCAAAAAATTAGAATATTACATAAGATCAATTAAAAAAAGGATATTTTCAACAGAAATGTCAGGCTTCTGAAAAGTATGTTCATTTCTATGCCTTCAATACTTGGTTGGGCCTCCTTTTGTATGAATTACTGCATCAATGTGGCGTGGCATGGAGGCGATCAGCCTGTGGCACTGCTCAGGTGTAACGGAAGCCCAGGTTGCTTTGATAGCGGCCTTCAGGTCATCTGCATTGTTGGGTCTAGTGTCTCTCATCTTCCCCTTGCAATACTCCATAGATAGTCCAATGAGGTTCATTTGGTCCACTAGTAATCTAGTAATTCTCTGTTGAAAGAATTAAGCAGAATAATACTCCATAGATTTTCTATGGGGTTCAAGTCAGGTGAGTTTGCTGGCCAATAAAGCACAGAAACACCATGGTCATTGAACCAGCTTTTGGTACCTTTGGCAGTGTGGGCAGGTGCCAAGTCCTACTGGAAAATGAAATCAGCATCTCCATAAAGCTTGTCAGCAGAAGGAAGCATGAAGTGCTCTAAAATGTCCTGGTAGATGGCTGTGTTGACTGTGGACTTCAGAAAACACAGTGGACAAACACCAGCAGATGCCATGGCAGCCCAAATCATCACTGACTGTGGAAACTTCACACTGGACCTCACACAACGTGGATTCTGTGCCTCTCCACTCTTCCTCCAGACTCTGGGACCTTGATTTCCGAATGATATGCAAAATGTACTTTCATCTGAAAAGAGGACTTTGGACCACTGAGCAACAGTCCAGTTCTTTTTCTCCACAGCCCAGGTAAGACACTTCTGACATTGTCTCTGGTTCAGGAGTGGATTGACATGAGGAATGCCACATTTGTAGCCCATGTCTAGGATTCATCTGTTTGTAGTGGCTCTTGATGCGCTGACTCCAGCCTCAGTCCACTCCTTGTGAAGCTCCCCCAAATTCTTGAATGGATTTTGCTTGACAATCCTCTCAAAGCTGCGGTTCTCCCTTATGCTGGTGCACCTTTTCCTACCACACTTTTTCCTACCACACTTTTTTTCCTTTCTATGAATATGCTTGGATACAGCACTCTGTGAACAAGCAGCTTCTTTAGCAATGACCTTTTGTGGCTTACCCTCCTTGTTGAGGCTGTCAATGACTGTCTTCTGGACATCTGTCAAGTCTGCAGTCTTCTCCATGATTGTGACCCTGACTGAGGGACCATTTAAAGGAAACCTTTGCAGGTGTTTTGAGTTAATTAACTGATTAAGGGGTGACACCATGACTTTCCAATATTGACCTTTTTCACAATATTCTAATTTTTTGAGATACAGAATTTTTTTTTTCCTTTCTTAAAGTTTCTGGGTGGAAATCAGTCTTAAAAAAACAACACAAGTCGTCACAATATAGCCGCATGTGGCTCAAGAGCAACATCACTGACTCACAGCATCACTGCATAGCACTCACAGCTCACCTGTTAGCATTAGCAGTTAGCTTGAGGGGAGGCGCCGTGGTGCCAGGTTGTCAACGGCTGGTGAGGGGAAACTTCCAGCTTCCAGGTGTATTCCTTGACCGCTGACTTGAAGAGCGACGCATATACATGTTTCTTAACCAAAATAACTGTCCACAGAGTAAGTTTTTTTTAGCCTTTAAAATGTCGAAGAAATAGCCTGACGTTACTACAGGAGTAGCTATCGAGGGAGCTTGCCAGTTAGCTGCTGCTGACAGGTTAAATCAACTGCGAAAGTACAATGGAGTGCGTTTGATTTATGTTGCAGCTGGTACCGATGTGTCTACAGGGAATGTTTTATTCGTCTGTTTGGACAGTTCAGTAACGTGATTTCTTGCTAGAAGCTAACCAGTCCCATATTGACATAACAGTTTATATTTTTAGGGTGGCCTGGCACTGGAAGAAAAAATGGCAAAGTCTGAAACACTTTAACAGAGTTTGAAACAAATCAACACCAACCAAAACATTTTTCCATTTCATAAAAAAAAGATGAACATCAGAAAAACAGTTTTACAAATGACGGAACAAATTAACATTTTAAAAAATGAAATGTTCAAAAAATCCAATACAACATTACAAAGTCTGAAACACTTTCAAACATTTATGTGTTTCATGAAATAAATTTAAATTTAAAAAGATAAATTTTAAATTGACATTTTACAAAAAAAAAAAGCACCAAACAAAATGCAATAAAACTTTTGCAAGAGCTGAGAAAAATTTACAAGTTAAAAAAAAAACACTTTAACAACCTCTTAAACAAATTTACAAACATATCTTACTGAAAGGGTGCGTACCAAATAAAGTGACACAAGTTTCAAGAGTTGTAGAGGTGTGTCAGACTTTGTAATTTGCATCAGACTTTGTAAACTTGTCTCAAGTTCTGTAAGTGTTTCAGACTTTAATTTAGAAGCCAATTGTTAAAGACTTTGTAATCTAGTAATTTGTAATATTTTTTCAAGTATTTCAGACTTTTATTTCGTATTGGACTGGATATTATCCATAAAATTATAAAGTACAAAACTACTTTAGGCGGTTGTTATGTTTATTCATCATAATATTTTAACCCCCGCAATAGGTTAATGTCAGTTTGTTTAGAGCTTTGTATTTTCTGAATTTGTGACTTTGCACTGCACTTACCGGCAACTATTATTTTCAACACTTTCAGGCTTGACCTCAAAGCATTGGAAATTTGTAGTCAAATGTTATGGAGTTCTGCAGCTTTTCATAAAAAGACATAACTGTTGGCCTATTACTTTTTATGAGCTAAAGTTGAGACCTTGAAACAACAAATGATAGCGAATTTGACCTTTCTATTTAGGCTTATGTTATTTCTGGCTCTCCTAATCTTGGTTAGACTAATAACACATCGCCCAAAGGTACACAGAATATGAGCATTGATGTACCCATCTGATAGGCCATATGCAATATAAAGAGAACAGCATAGGATCGTTTCAATTTAGTACTTTAATTCTTCAATTTCCTTTAGTGGAATAATCCCTGGAAACAGAAAAAACTAAATGTACTCACAAATGACAGACTCCAGTTTTAATTGTCTTTACATTTTACTGTAGGCTACATGTAATCTGATCCCCCCAACATGATATGTTGTTGTTCTTCTTTCCTTGTATAGCGATCCTGAGGGTGTTTTCTTAGATAAGATTCAAGAAGATATTTTAGTTTTCCACATAAGGTCAAAACTTCTTCAATACAAACCAACAATCTTCATTGCAACACAGTACATGTACACATGGTCCTTACATTGCTTCCATTTGTGTCTTATAAACTTACATACATACATGAACAGATATGTTGTGTGCATTTTTGTCATTAAGCGCCACACATTTTAAAAGGCTGAGCATCCGTCAGCTCCCACATTCATACTGCATCTTTTCGACATGGATTAATCATTCTTTAAGACACATCTTGGTTCAGTTTTATGTAGTCAGTTAAAAATAACATCGCTACACAGAAAGTGCAATATCAAATAGCTTGGCTCTTTCACAGCCAGGTTTGGCATCACTATGTCACATAGCTACTGTCCATTTTGCATGATCTTAAATTTTGTGAAGCACAGACTCTCAGGTCTCACAGGCCTTAGGGTCATCATGCCCACCCAAAGGTCTATGTCAGTTCTTAAAAGAGTTTATAGTGTTTCCCATGTAGCTGTGTACGTCTTAGTAGTAATGCACTCTTCCAATAGTCCCTGTCCCTGTTCCCAGTATATCAGGTTGGCCATTCCTCCAGATCTCACGTATGATTCGTTCCCTCTCCTCCAGACGCTGCGCCCTCTCCAGCTCCTCAGCTGAAGTAAATACATTCACGCTCGTCCCATCTATTTGGCTGGTGTGATTACCAACAGGGATTTCTGTGCTGGGCAAAGGCAAAGGTGCCTCTACGTCATCCCCAGTGTCATCGTCATCATCACTCTCCTCGTCCTCTTCGCTGATGTCCTTTAACTGCTTTTTCTCAGGCGTGGAGGGGGCGATGTTGGTGCGTGGCTTGCAGGAGATTCGGATGACGAGGAGGCAGAGCGTGAGCACCAGGCCGAAACATACTCCGAGCACGAAGTAGAGGCCGAAGCTCTCTGGGTTTGCTGAAATAGGTAAGAGAAATTTAACAGCTTTAGATGAAGCAAAATCATGTCACTTGACTTATTCTGAAAGAGATCACAAACAGGTTTATGTACCATAGGTGTAGTTTTGACTTACCTTTAATGTGTGCATACGCAGCTATGCTGTTGCTCAGGAGATCCATTTCCTTTTTCTTCACGTCCATTATGGTCTTTAGCTATTCTTTTACACCTGAAAAATATATCGCATATCTTATTAGATTATGCATGCTCTGTTAAATGCAACTAAACAACATATTAAGATACACAAAAACAAAAAAGACTTTCAGGAGGTTGTCAGAATAAAAGGAAATTTAAAGTCCCTGTAAAGTGATCAGAAAATCTGTATTTTAGATCTGCTATATGACAGGCCACTGTGTTATGAACCACCAGGCCAAATTTCAGTCATGAAAAGCATCTCTAAGTTTATGAAATTAAGCTTTAAAATCATGAAAAATGTGGCAATAAAATCGGCTTGTGTGGGATGGTGTGGGTGTCAGTTGAATGAGCTGAAACTGCACCCACTCACAAGAAATATGTTCCTCTCAAATAAAAAAAAATGCAACAATCTGAATGAAGGAATTATCTTTCTGCTTTGTTACAAGTCTCTTTTTTCAAGCAAGCTATGAAACAATCACATTTAGGCAGACAGACAGTTTAAAGCTAAAAAGTCTCAGTTTCATTTGCACGCTGTTTAACACTTCAGGTATTACTATCTCTTAGTTCTGAGTTATGTAAAGTGTTGTCTCTCTCCCCTTTATGGGACGTCTTGGTTGTTAAGTTGCTTCTAAAAACATTTCTTGACATTGCTCTTCAAAATAACAGCTTCAATGATGATTAGAAGTGGACGCTTTGATTTTGGCAGGCTTGGCAGGAATAGAATTTTTTTTATCACCGGACACTTTACAAAACCTTTAGCATCACAACACTAACATTCATGAGGCTGCTTGGAGACAGAAAGCCATAGTTTGCTTCTTTTAATCATCCAGGACTAAAGACAGGTGAAATAAGAATAAAAACACAATTTCAGCAGGTAAGATGTTTGTTCCTGTTGCATCTGGTTCAAGTGAAAAATAGACAAGCACTCCAGCAAACAGCCTGCCCCCTGACCTTATGATAGGGGTGTCCAAACTATGGCCCAGGAGACAAATGTGGCCTGCAGTCAATTTTTGATTAGCACGCAGCAATTTCTAAAAATTGAATTAAATATGGCCCATATTCAAACATGAAGTTTGACCTTTACTGTATTGTAATTCTTGGTTTCAGGACAAGACAGTGCTGCCATGCTAATTCTGTAAACAAACATTTTAATAATACAAATGTATTGATTTTAGCTTTTATGACTAAATTAAGACAACACTTTAGATGGCAAATATATTGGCAAACAAAATAATAACAATGTTCTGATTTATAACGGCCTGGTTGATTAGGGAGGGAAGTAGCAGTACCTATGTTGTTTCAGGGCAGAGCCATGAGTAGCCTGGGCTGACCAGGCCCCACTGAAAGCCTCCTAACATCCTTAAAAATAATTATCTATTTGCCTTGTCAGCCATTAAGTAGCCATTTAAGCATACCCAATCATTAAGCATATTTTAACCATCGTAAGATTGGTTTTACTAACTTATATCCTCAAGGTGAGGTATGAAAGTTCCCCTACCATCCTTGTATATTTTTGTATGTGGCACTCTGTGGAAAACGTTTGGACATCCCTGCCTTACAGTGAACTCTAGCCAGAGCAAAGCTGCCTTGGCTCTGTGCAAGAGCACAGAAACAGAAGTTGGGGGTAAATTTACTGTTTTCTGGCACAAATCTCTCCACTGTGACACTTTCAGCGACCTGTAGGCGACCGTGGCTACAGCATATAGCTGGCTGTTAACTTTCAATAGAGGTAGTGATATCAGCTAACAATAGACTGTATTTAGATGAACTGCTCAAGGATTTTATATCATTGTAGTGTTATGGGGACATGATAATACCCCATAGAGACCAGTGAAGTAGTGGGCTCCTATATTTGCCCTGCCCAAATTAAACCAAGCCAGGAAAAAGATTAAAGACTTTCACATGGGTTTGAATCCAAAATTCACATAGATCTCAGTGTTTTCACATATTTACAGCAACCTTATCCCAACATATCTAGTGTGTTAAGACACACATTTTGGATTTCACTTTGCAGGGACTCTGTAGACAATAAGATTTTGGACACAAAATGTCCATGACAACTCAAAACACAACAATCTTCCAAAAATATGAAAACAACAGCTGCAATATTGCTTTGCTTTTTTCAGAAGGAAGCCTTTAAATGTCTGGAGATAAGTGTTACCTTACCCGCCTCTAAAAGTCTTTAATATTTGTCCAAAGTACTGTCTCTGCTGAGATACTTTCTGTGCACTGCATGGATGTCAAACCCACTGACCGCAGAACTTCTTCATATGCCTAGAGGTGGGTGGGAGAGGCCTCCAAGTGTCAAACAAAGCCTCCTCTGTGTCCTCCTTAAGTACTGGTTTCATCTGGGATCATTATAATGCGTCTGGCACATGGCGTTCAGCCTCTGCCATTCTGTCTAAACCATGACAGCCCTCCATAAAAGAGGTCAAGAGTCAATTTTCTAAGTAGCCACAGAGGACTCCTTCCTGCCTGATAGGACTCCCAGATCAGTTTGAAGGCCCAGGGGAGAAAAACAGTGTTGTTGACAGTTTTTTTATTAGGATACTGTGTCATTGACATTTAAGATGTCTGTCCTTTGTGTTTCCTGTCGGTCTGAGGAGCTCTATTGTGTTTTTAACTGTACGTGCATGAAGTCAGGATTCCTGAAGGAAGTCTCCCTTAACGTGAAACCTGTCAAAAGTTCATGTTGCAGTCTGTTTCTTGTTTTCACCAATTATCCATATCCAGTCTTCTGTTTCACCTTGTTGTTACTTCCTCACTGTCTGCAGGAGAAAAAAAGCTGTTTCTCATCTAATAAAAAACTCTATTGGATTTTCCTGAACCAGGTTTGTGTTTTGCCGCTGGGTTTTTTTTGTATTTCCTCCCCTCCTTTCTCCACCCTGCTGCCCTTTCCTGCTGACTCTGGCTTTTCTCATCCTCTTTGCCAGTTTGTGAACAATTTCCACCTCCCTGGCTTTGTGACATCATGTCGTTGCGCCGTGTTGTGCACACGAGTGTTGATGGCAACAGAGGCGAGACTGGGTCAAAAAGTAGGAGGAGCCTTTTAATCCTTATGTAAGCACCATTCCCTCATTACATGTGCTTTGTGTTGTGGCTAGCTGTGGAAAAAAACACTGTGCTCACGTAAAACGATGACAAACTCTGAAGTCGTCCTGCTCTAACCTGTGTGCACTGCTCTCTAAGTTGAACCACATGTCGCTGGGCCTACACATGAATCATATGGATGTTTTCAATATGCACAAACCACATGTTTAGGTTTGAATTTAACTCTAAATTGCCTCAACTGATAACCTTAGTGCCTTACAGTTATCATGATTTAAAGACCTCGATGATTAATGCAGCATCTGCTTATTTGTTGATGCAGTGTCCGGTGAAATTCAAGCAGAAAACCATACAAATGTGAACCATATGTAATCAGACTCTCTAATGAACTTTAAAAACAGCAAACATTCCCTTGTAAAAGAAGAAGTAAACAGAAAGTTGAGAACAGAAGAACAGTTTTAACTCACCACAAAATGAAACTTAGAAGCTCGTCCTCAGTCCCAGCTCATGGTGTAATCAGAAGTTGGGGATTGGATGTAAAATGATCGGGCTCCTCTGTCTGTCTCCCTGTTGCTGTGATCTTTGGTCCACAGGCTAAACAGACAAGAGCAAACACACACACACACACAGATGTCAACCTACATTAGATCCAAACTCAGTGAGGCGTCTGCAATGCAAACAATGACAGGCCTATTGCAAGACACACGGTCTAGCAAGAGACTACAGCAGGCGCTTCAGTTTTCAGTGGCTCAAATGTGCAGTGTAAGCCCAAAGAGAGAAAAATGGCTAGCATTTTACACAGGCTGGCAACAGTATGAAGTTTTATCCTGGCCATGTTTTTATGGTTTTTGTTTGAAGTATATCAGTGCCAATGGCATGAACAAAGACTGTTGTTTTAGTTTAATACCAGCACAAAGGTAGTTACTATAGCCAGCAGATGAACACCTTAACTCCTTAACTGAGTCATCTCAAACTTTAGATAAAAGTTTCTCATTGTGTTTTCACACATGCAGTAAACCCCTCAGGTCTTGTTAACTTTTTAGGATGTTTGCAATCACATGATCCCGATTATCCCAATTGGAGGTCAGGTAGTGGGGGACAGTTGTTTGGAATTAATGAGAATGGAGGAAAGTTAGTACTTTACAGCTCTAAGTAGACCTGTATGCTGCAATCATCTGAAAATATCTAAATACCTTGACTAAGATCCCTAAAGTTTACCAAAAAGTGATTTTTACCACTGTTTAGCTGATTTACCAGGTGTGGAGGTGATCAATACCACAAATACTCAGTCCTGCAGACTTCTTAGCTCCTAGCATCTAGCGTCGTCTAGTCAGATGAAGGAGGAGTCCTGAGGAGTCTAGTATTGAGCTAAGAGGTTAGCTGTGCCCCTTTAACATTTAAAAAAATGCTTGTTTTGACACAAACAAGCTTCACATTGAAAAGGTAATCAACCCAATAAACCTATTTGGTTAAGGGACCGAGAGATGATCAGCTATTCAAGAACGAGCCTGTTCTCCAAAATGGCTCTTTAATGTTAGCCACAGTAGTTAGCACCTGTTTAAGTGCCAGTTTCCTTTTTTTTTCCTACCCTTTGTCATTATTTAATCCACATTTAAAAAGCCAAACTACTACCAAATGAGGACTGTTCAGGAGCCAAACAACCAGCTCTACTGAGCCAAGCTAAATGATCTAGGTCTCTAAAAGCAGGTGGATATCCTAACACAACGAGTGAGACTAGACAGACATCAGCTGAGGAAACACGGATAAGATCCGTTTAATGTGCTAAACCATGGCAAAACTGTACTGAACCAAACTGGAACACTGCACCACTGCCCTCTGCCATTTTTCTGTGAGTTTTTAAAACATTTCTACATTATTACACTACTTTTTGTACACAGAAGTAGCTTAAGAATGAAGAACCTTTACGTTTCTCACTTTGAATGCTTGCTATAGTTGTAAACAGCTCAAAACATGGCCTGTTGGTTGTGTTGCTCTATGCAGAAATCATGAAACTGGAAATTTATGAGTGCATGTGTTAAAACATAAAGTGGATGTTAAGAGTTTGGACTTGATGGTGTTGGTTTAAACAGTCTATTTTTGTGTGTTGCTCACCACAACCAGATGCATTTCAGAAAGACAGCTAATGCTTGCTCAACTCCCTTTTTTGCATGGTGTGTGTGTAGTGAAATGTACAGCAAACATTGAAACCTACTGTCTAAGCTAGGTTAACAAGCTCTCAAGCCTAACTTCTAAAGGGCAATTTTGAGGTGCAGCTGAATAGCACAAAACATGATAGCATCAGCCTTGCAAACCTGGCTTAAACATGTTTTTAGATAGCGAAAAAAGCTCTGTGGGTTCAATTTTATCTACCAAAAGTTTAAATTTGAGTTTAGTTTTAGTTCTGGAGGAAGTTTGAAGAATGCCCTCTTGTCACTCTGACTACGATGATATTAAGTGTTTCTACCATAACAAAGTCTTTCTGCAGCTCTCAAACCATCCCAAACTTTCTGAAATCCTATAAAAGTCCCCCAGTATCACTTTCCCTTCCACAGCAGGAGGCTCATAATTTGCTGGGTGTTAGTCTTTTGCCAGGTGGGGTGTTGAAGCTCTGAAAAATGTCGCGCTGTAAAGTTCTCCAACTTGTGCCCCTGTTTAGGAAAAAGCTCCCCTGCCAGCTGCAGTTGGTTTAGCAGAGCTTCCACGCTTTCCAGGGCAGATTTTGATCTTGCTGACTCTTGGCAGATCCTATGTACACTACAGAGCGCCTGACTGAGACAGCGCTCTGGGGGCCAAGTGACAGAGCGGTCACTATGGCAACACGCTTTCCAGGCCACCCCCTCGGTCCCCACGGGAGCCAGACGATGGGCCTTTTGTTTCTGCAGCGCGCCGCAGGGATGGACCTTCGCGCTGTCTTCCTGCCGAGCTTCCTTCCTTTCTTTTCAATTATGAGCAAGTTCATCTCGTCTCTCCCGCTGAGCCTAATCCCTCGCTGCTAATGGAATCTATTCATCATTATCCAAGCAGAGCTGAGGAACAAGGCCTTTCAATGAGATATTTTGTTTTTGTCCCAGGGGTAATAAAGCAAGCGGCTCGAATGACCACAGTCACTCTTAAAGCCAAGGTCAAACCCAATGATCGGACACCTACAGTAACAGTAACAGGCTTCTTTTTAACACTGGAATGCAGCTTCATCAGGACTCAGGCGTGTGTTACTTTGACTTAATGATGACTGGAGACCTGTTTAAAGCTATGTAAACACTCATTATCCGGCCCTGTTGTTTTGTTGTGTTTTTGTTTTACCTCAAGAAGGAAATTATTAACAGACTCTCTACTTCCCAGCTAGGTAATATCCCATGACTCAACTTTCAGTCATTTTCTCCAAGTGACCCAATTTGCTTTTCTAGTGCAGATGTTACCCTTCTCTACAGCCTTGAAAAAATGACCTTGATTATCCCAGAGTCACGCCATAGTTATTTAATGCGTCATTTTGTCCCATCAGGTTTCCATCTAACTAAAGTAACATTATCCCTTTCAATATGATTAATTCTGATATTCTAGCTCCTGGTGTCATCAAATATTGACACTACATATGACAGCTTAATTTAATAAAAAGCTGTTTTGCAGAACATGCTAAACTCCAGATTATTCTTAGTGATTTCATCATGCTGGATAGGACTGAGATAGCATGCACTATGACAAAAAAAAATCAGACTAAAATATAAACAAAGCCTTTCACTTCTCACACTCTTCACTGCCAAACTAGAGGTGCAAACTGGTGAGAACGTTCACACCAACTCCTCAGCCATGGAAGTGAGAGCAGCCCAAGAATCAGGACACCATATGGTGTTATTGTTAAGCAAATCTTAAAATTGCAGTCATGCAAAATGTTATGTATGTATGGGGTTATGTTTATGTATTTAGTTGTGTTTGGATGCTGCCCTTTGTGCAGTGCCAGTTCTTTTGGTCTTATTTAGTTGTTGTTTTTTATGTCAGACAGATTTTCCCCATGAGTGAAGTTATCCACCGAGTTATTCTTCATCAGTATGCATTACCTTGCTATGGCGTTGACTCTGCTTTGGTCTTGTCAGAGAAGACTCACCTCACCACAGATTTTCAAGAGTTACTGCAGCTCTGTCATATTTCCAAAAGTAACTCCATGTAGTTTGGACCAATAAAGACACTTTAAACATTATGTGTAACTCTTTATGAGTGTAATTAACTCTGTCAAACTTCCTGTGTATTTTGCTTTACTATAAAGGTGGGACTTTACCTGAACAACCTGGTTGGAGATCTGTATTCTTGTTCTTGCCAATAAGAAAACACCATATCTTACTTTACAGCTGTTATGTATCTACGCAGTCCTTAAAGTCGACTTTGAATGAGATACTTTTTTACCTACTTAAGTAAATTTTAACCAGAGTAATTGTACTTTTACACAAGAACGGTGTATAGATAGACTGTTTCACATATCCACAGCATGGGATATCATTCACATCCATCTGGAAAAGAGCCCACAGCCCCTACATGGTGTTTAGGAAGGGCAGAACCTTTCAAAGAATTCTCAGAGGGTGATGGGATGAAAAATTTGTTTATTATATTCATTACAGGCCAATTGTAGTAAGAAAACATAAGAAGTAGTTGGTGTCCGCCACCTCCGGGAAGTAAAATATATAACGCTAGCTCATCATGTAGGCATTACCGTTGTTCACCATCAGTAGAGACAGTCGGTAAATCAAACTCTGGTTGGAAGAAGAGCAAAAAACTGCTGCTACAGCAACATCATGCCTAGGTCTTCACCATAAGCCATTATTACAGGCTTGCTGCACAGCTAAACCACACCCATTGCCACCACCTGGTTCTCCTCAAATGATGCAGATTGGTCCAGTCAGTCTCTGACCAGGGATAAACATTTTAGTTTGAAGCTTTGCAAGATGGATCTGCCTGATGACAAGCATGGAATCTGGCCAGTCCATCTGCTTTAGAAGATTGAATTTATATGGTAAATGACAATGATTGTTTTTTGTTCACAAGCAATGATTTATAAGTATGTGGTCACATTATCTGCTAATGAAGTCCTGTATATTACTGCCATATTATGCAGTCAGATAAAGCTCAAGCTAACCATCACCTATACTCAGATGAACTGGCACCAGTTCTGTGGTGATTTTTTTTCCCCCATTTATTTTGGATAAAGGAGAACAACACTGTAAATCGCTGTCTCTAGGATCTGTAAAAGCTATTAGGAGCTCTATAAAATTTGTTCATACATCACACTTTGTTTTGTTGTCACAATATTGATTGTAAATCAGTATTTTTCTCATATCATGCAGGCCTCTGATCACAAGAGACACAAAGCCCCAAATAATCCACTTCTGATTGTCTGATTTTGAACATCTATTACCCAAACCAAGCAAACAGAAATTTGCACACCCTGTATTTTTATCCCACTATACTGCAGAAAGAAAAGTTTTGCTCAGCCCTTTTGAATGCATATAAAGACTTGTAAGATCTAAAATGTAATTTGTGTCAGCCTGTGTCTTGGTATCTCATCTGAGCGACTGTGACGTTAATGTTTGGAGCTATTTTTTGTCCCCGTCAGCTTATCATTGGCTCTTTCCTGGCCTTACATCCTGAGGTCTTACACTCAGGCATCCCCTTCCTGAGTCCTTTGCTCGCCACTGACTAATTTAATCCATCCTGATGTATCTTTAACTGCAGACGAATCCCCTGTCTACATCACTTTATCTTAAAACAAATCAACTCAGCTCTTTCCTCCAAAAATGTGTCAGTCAGCGATGACTTGTTTGTGTAAGGTCACAGCAGAAAATGTGCTCTGACTGGCATACGCTGACATAAACATGTTTTGGTGTGGTGTTGTGGCCTAAGTAGAGGTCAAACTATTCCTGACTTAGTTTTGTTTACTTTGGTTTTGTTGAAGGGGCTGAGTGGGAGAAAACTCCAAACTATCATGTTATTTTGTTGACATCCACAATGGCTCTTGTGCTTCCCACAAGGTTTGTCCATTTCCGCAGGGATGACATCCAAGTCACCTTCCTTCAGCATCATCCATTGTCTTAGAAAGATTGCTGGAAACAGAATAATCAAGCTTCCTACTGTATACACGTCAACCGAGTGATTTAAACCTCCAAAATGAAACAATGTCTCAGAATAGAGGCACTTCTCCCCAGATACCTAACCAGTACTTGTTTCACAAACCCTCCAACCACAGAACTCCCCCTCTACTGTGAAGAAATAAAAGTTAAAACCTTCCGGTGGACTTTGCAAGGGAGTCAAGCCTAATTTGGTTTATCCAGAGAGGATGAAAAGGTCAGATTACACAAGGGAGCGAGTCGGTGTTATTTCCCCATTGTCAGGACACACGCCGAACCGCAGAGGGAAAGAAATATTTTTAATGCTTTGAATTTCAGTGCAGCCGCAGAAGTTCTTGGCAAAACATAGGGTCTTTCTTTGCTTTGGGATGAAGCTTCAGTGAATGAAAACAGCCAGATTTGAGCTTCATTGTTTTAAATGCAATTCCACACACATTCAGTCCAGTGATGGACATCAAACGAGCTGTCATCAGAATTTATAGCATCTTGTGTATTGTCTTTGTCCTTGATTCTGTTCATTAAAATGTTCCTGCTTCGATTCAATGGCTGTCACTGGACTTAATGGCGCACGGCATTAAATAAACCAGTCTGGGTAATTTATTCACTATTCCCAGCTTGCGAGCACATTTCGAATCTCTGCATGTTTCCATTAAATAAACACACCAAATCAAAGCTCCATCCAGGCTTGGATTAAACATTAACTTATGGAGAAATACTTTGAGTAGCTGTAGGAACCTTCAAAGTATCTGAAACTGTATCGCTAAAGTGTCCGCTGGACGTCCCTGCAATCATTTATCACACCTGTAATCAAGCCAGAAAATGTTCTCCAAGTAAAATATATTGGAACGTCAAACGACAGCAGAGGAGCTTTGGATTATTTTCCAACTTGTAAACAGAAACATTGTCCAAACCGAGATCTGTGTGTCTGTGAAAGCATTCATGGAGGTCCTTAGGGTGAAGGTAGTTTCTAATGGAAGCCACAGAGCTTTCCTAACATCCAAAAAGGTTGCAAAGGACAAAACAAGCGTGCATTTCTTCCCCTCTTTCTCTTACAGATCTTTGGTGTCAAGCTGTGCAACTTTCTAGAGCCTGCCAGAGTATCTGACTGAGAGGGAAAGTGTTGCATTTGGAGGCAGATCAAACATGTGGTTGCCATCAGGATAGAGACGTGCAGCACCAGGTGAGGTTGACCCGGGTCACAGAGTGTTAGCATACCATTAGGGTCGGTTTTACAGTGTTTATGTGCTGAATCAATGACGTACGGAGTATAACTGGGAATTAGGTGGCCTAAAGTATTTTGAAACAACCACATATGGGTTTTTCGAGGCTAAGGTCAGAATAAGGTCCAGTGGACTGCTTAAGCAAAAAGACAAGTTGGAGTGGCTCCACAGAATGAGAAGAAAAAGGCTTGAAGAGTTAAAAAAAAAAACACAGAAAATCTGAACAGGTAGAATTTATCCTGCTGCTTCTTGATGATTTTGTTGTTAAAGCATGGATATATTTGTAATTTGCAAACTTAATGATTAAACTAGCTGATTAAACCAGTTGACACTATTTCACTTATTCAGTCCTTTTGTTAATGCCTACTGCTATAATGCCAAAATGCTCTTCTACCCAGATGTAAACCAGCACTGAGGACAGATGGCATGTCAAAGCATGTTTGGCAATGCTCGATCTAAAACGTAGATCTAAAGTTGTCCGTTGCTCAAGCAGATTGAGCTGTTAAAAATCTGTATGATTGGTATAATACATAATCACAGCAGGCATGTGGATGCTAACCTGCTAACCTTGTAGTACAAACACTACTTGGCAAACCAATGTGAGATTGCTAACATGACAGTTGCTGCATTCCTGTTTAGATGTGTAGAAGAAACTGTTCTCAATTTTGACTGTTTTCTTAAATTTGTTATAGAAAATTGGTCTGAATTTCAGATCCAGTCCACACTTTGGAGAAGGTTTTCCCATCCACCCGCTCTCAAACACGTTTGTCCACATGAAAACGTAAAAACATTGTCCCATACGACGTCAGCTGGTCAGTCAGGTAGATCACTCAGAGACAGCATCGATGTCCTTGATGTTCTTGCCATTCCTCTGCAAAGACTATTTTCAGGTTCAATGTTGCCCCCCCCCCAATCCTGAACCAAAACTGCAGACATTAATGTTGAAATATTTTTGGGATATATCGCAATACACTATATATTATATATATCACTATATTTTGAGATCTCTTCTTAGTTACTCTGTTAAATTCGGTCCTTTGATACATAAAATGATACCAGTTTGATGATTAAAGTAGACCCTTCTATATCTTCTGTATAGTGTTTAATTGTGCATGGAAAGCTATAAGTGTTTTCACTGATATGTTTATTATTGTTAATTCTAAAATAAATTATTATTTTCCTCATTTAGGGTGAAGCAAACCAACACAAAAACTCGCCAATCGCAAGATATAGCTGATGGCCAAAGCACTGCAGTCTGGTCCAGCTATTCAGGCCCACAGCTTTGATTACATTAGTCCCGTAATCTGTGCTGATGCACACTTGCCAGATTTCTGACAAGTTCCATGACATGAGAGCATCTTCCAGACCTTGTGCTGACTCTGGCAGGGAGTTTTCAGCCAAAAAATGCTCCCTGCAGATCATACTTTGAGTTAAGTGTCTTTATGAGATTTTTAAATCCTGGCTTTTCAACAACACCTACTGGGGCTATATCTTTGACGATGTGTTGTGTCACCACTGCTGTCATCTCAGCGTAATCTAGCAGCATATTTTACCGATTACTGTGTTTTGTTTGACATCCTCTTTTTGAAATCCGCTGCCAGATGACAGATCCAGCGATTTTTTTTAACCAAATCATCTTTCTCTATCTCAAACAACCATCTCTCGCTAACTCGCCTTAGCTGCTATAATTTACTTTTTTCAGCTCTCTTATACTTTGTTACCTCTCCTTCTGATACAAAAACACACATGTGCACAGGAGAGTTTTCCTGATGGACAGGGGAGAGTGCATTCTGCTATGAGAGAAGCATTTAGGAAACAGTTGGAGAAGTGAAACTCCAGAGGGAATTGCATGCTGACAGCTTAAAACTTCTACAGGATTTATACTTGATGGCTGTGATGTAGTCATTTTATACTTCTCTCGAAGAAAAAGCCACAATACATTGAGTATACTCGATATATTGCTCACCCCTATGTGTAAACATGTAAAAGTCAGGTTAGCAACATTAACACCAGAAAAAGTTTGGCTATGTCTGCTGTTAGTATGAAAATCAAAGTGATGATAAGGCACACCAGTGACATTATAAGCCCAAAACTACAATTTTTCTTGCATAGGCATAAATGCTGTAGAGAGAATTTTACAAAATCTTCACCCTTCGAGTTTTCTAAAGAGTCAGGGATCAAAAATGCCACTAAGGGTGCAGATGGCCTAGTGGTTTGATAATGCCCCATGTATGCGGGTGGCCAGTACGCAGCTCCTTTCCCATCTGTCTCTCCCCCACTCTCTCATGACTCTACCCACTGTCTTCCTCTCTACATAAATGCAAAAAAACAGCCCAAGAATATCTATGAAATGCTGCCAAGCATGCATATGAAGGACAGAAACGTGCAGAAAAACCTATTCAAAAATACCTGTATTTGCCACCAGTCTGCTGTGAAATTAGTTTTAAGGAACATCCCTATTGAGACACATAAGTCAATTGTGATTCTTTAGTTTTTATGACTCTGGCTTAACACTTTGACACATTGTCTTTCTCTCTCTTGCCCTCTTAAATTTACCCCATCTTATGAAAGGAAAATAGACTACTGAAAAAACATCTAGGCTGGAGGTGTCTGCACCACAAAACTCATAGCAGATTTCTAGCACACATGGTCTTTATCTTCCTAATCTCTGATTTTTTCTTCTCTTCAGCAGAAGTTGTAAAAATGTGTATGACAAAAACCCCTGCGTGCTTAAATTCCTGAATAAGTTGAGGACAGTTCAATGTTGACCTCAGGCGCAGCAGCTGATAAATCAATCTCCAACCAAGACCCACTCTCTCTTTTACTCCAGAGCTTTCGGATATCACATTGTCTTCATCAGCAGTTGGAGTTTAACTTGTTCAAGATTGTTTCCAACCCTTACACATCACAAGAGTACAAATTCCAAGAGATAATGCAAATCATTACAAGTTTGATTCTGTTAAGTTTGATGAAAAAACAGCGAAGGACTCTGATGTGATCAGTTACCCTGGATCAGCTTTGTCCTTCAAAGAATTGCTTTGTAAATGCCTAAAAGACGCTTTTCATTCCTTTCTGATTGCCAGATGTGATAATACAGCTTATATCAGGCTGTTGCTCAGGAGACAACTGCATTAACTTATACTGAAGGGAACTACACCCTTTAACACTCAAATTGCACCCAGTAAATCATTTTTGACCCAAGCCATACAGACTCAAACAGCCCAAATATATGCAAGGCTAAACCTTTGCTCACTTTAAAATTTCTTCTTCAGTGTCTTAACTTGAGTTAATTCAGATCTAAACTTGCATTGTTGTGTACCATCCAAACTCTGGCATTTTTCTTCCATTAGACAGTTTGATCTTATCCCCACTCTTTCAATATGGTTTCTTGTTTGACATAGCGCAGAAAGAAGGCTTTGTTTTTTAATGCACTGATGTTTTCGGCTTTGTGCAGGAACTTTGTTTGACATAGATTCAATGAACAACAGCCTTGTTTCAGAAGAAAAGTAATATTTCAAGTAGTAAACACTAAGGTATGGTCAGAAAGTCAACTTTTTGCAAATGACACCCTGCTTTTCATCCATGTGACGCCATCCCAGCTATTAACTGCCCCCTTTGCCCCGGCAACTTCTAGTGTATCTTCTCGTCATAAAGCATCAACCACAGTGCACTGCTTGCCCTGTGGAGAGGGCTATGGCAGGTAATAGGAGGGTGAAGGAGATATGAGACTGAGCTAGGGGTTAGGGCAAGTGGTTAATAGCACCCAGATGTGCTCCTGGTGTGCGGCTAAGTCAGAATGCTTTGCTATGTAAATCCCACATAGATATCCCATGAACCATCTCCATACTGACGTTATCAAGAAAACCAAGTAGTGCTCATGGCGAGTAGGAAGCCATGTTGGAACCACAGCTGTGTGTGTGTTTTCTGACAGCGTTTATTTGTGTGTACAGTATGTGTCTGTGTGTTGACAGCACTGGTTTTCACTGTTTGTTTCTGTATGTTGAGATTGATTTATATGAGCATTCCTCTATAATTGACTAAACTAGAGGCTTTAGATTGTCGAAACTCAGAGAAGCAAAAATAGAGCCATGATCTCACCCGTTGGATAGATGTGGGCCAATGTCCAGGAGCACACCAAGACAACACGCTGTATCAATTACATGGAACCTACAGATTACACCATGACACAAAACACGTGTTTGGCTTCTACGTGATTGGGTCTGTAGGATTAGCATTATACTGCTGAGGAACTCAGTGCTGCTGTATGAGGCAGAGGACCTCCAGATATGTGGCTGATAGATGAGTTTGTAGAGGCCCATGGCCTGTTTTCAGGTATTTTTAAGGCTTTTGTGAAGCCTGAAGGACTTTTTTTCCATTTGGTATCACCGGTCATTCCAAAGAAACATCATCAAGGTTAGTTTTGAAGGTTCTTAGTCATCCAAGCAACTCAAAGCTTGATCCAGAGGTAATTGGACTTGAATAGGGGATCTTGAATTGGCTCTTACAATTTTAGCTCCATTCACCAGTCAGTAGCCTTTTGGATCCAACTGCATTTTGGATCAAGTCCTGCGTCAATTACATCGCTGACTTTCCCCGTAGGAAGATGGGGTAGGGATAGAATGAATGCTCTTTGTGTTAGAGAGAAAGAAGAAGTGAACAAAAATGTCAATCAGTGATAGTCCTAGGAAATTAATTTTACATCTGATTTAATGCAAATTGTAGTTGCATTACATAAACGAGTTCAAAGTTGAAATAACACATTTTGTAAACCAACTTTGCGATGTAAAAGTTGTGCTGAATATCTCCACTTTTTCCATTAGTTGTATGTGATTATAACCTGACAAAGCCTCTGGATAACTTTATCTCCATCTTCTATATCAGAATAGCCCATTACCTTGCCATTTCCACAAGATGTTATCAGTGCTATCAGTTCATTGTTGTTTACACTGAATAAAGAGCATTGTCACAGCATGGCAGTAGTCACTAAGAACAGCAACATGGGCTAGTAGTGGTGGACACCTGTGTTACAGGTTAGAGGGAGTGTTTGACTGGGATTTTGGGCCTAAACAGACAAAAATATTAAGAATTACGTTAATTGATTTGTAATTCTGGTGCTTAATGTCTGTAGATTGGGACTAACTTATGATGGCCACTCTCACGACTGTCCATCTAAGACGGCGAATATCTCAGAATGGAAACACTAGAACTTTCAAAACTTCCGGTTACGGTCAGGGTAAGGGTAGAGGTTATGGTTAATATCCAGTAGTTAGAAATTAAAAACATTAGCTTACCCATTAGCTGCATAAGTTACATAGCTACATAGCAAACAGAGCTAAAGCTAACCTCGCAAAGCAGCTAAACTACATATCTACGTTATCTAGGTAGCTAAGTTAGCTTTAGCTATGTGTGCTAAAGCTCACATTGCTAAAGCTAATTTAGCAAAAGCTGAAGCTAAGCTCACAAAGCAGCTATGTAAGTTATGTAGATACATTATCTATGTAGCTAAGTTAGCTACATTGGCTTTTGTGGTAATATTAACTGCGTAGCTAGCATAGCTATGTTAGCTTCAGCTAAAGCTAACGAAGCTAAAGAGGAAAACTATTTATGCAACTTCTTTTAAAATGGGTCTACACTTAATTTAATCCCAAATTAGACCTCTGATGTTTTCCTGTTTTATTTATGAGATGTTTGCAATGTAGTTATTTAATGAATGTAACTACCAGACTTTGTGTTTTGAATGAAGTTAAACTTGAAAAAAAAAACTAAACCTGGAAATACATTGTACCGGCAAATTACTTTCTAAGTCCCCATAAGAGAGGTACAGTTTACAGCTCCTCCTCATATTTCTGCTACAACAAAATAGCACCCAAAACATAAGATTTCTCATCTGCCTCACCATTTTTTACTCAATAATTCATGGACACCTTAAACCAAATTGAAGGCCATCACTTCTGAACATATTCCAGTGTTATTTTCTTTTCTTTTTTTTCACTTTTGTATCTCCCCTCTTGCACGTGTAGCTACATTTTTGTGTGTATGTGAAATAGGAGTGTAAGTTTAGGCTAACCCTCTGGATTTAGCATGTCAAACATCTGCCTGTGCCAGGGAGTCAAACACAGGGAGTGTCTTGACCTTTGAAGCTCCTGCTAGAGAGAAATAAGCCCTTAGACCTGTGAGACATCAGGGGCTGATGGGAGCTTTACTTAACATGGTATCTTAGGCACATCATGAATCAAATTCCCTGATCTCTGTCAGTCTATCTTGGTCATTTAATATTACATGGATAAATATTTGTGATCGGTAGAACATAACTTTATAAAGTTGTATCTTTTTCAATCTATCAATATCTCTGTTATGGAATAGGTTAAATAAAAAAAGACGTCAGGGAGAACCACACTGAAGCTTACTGTTGCTTTCTCTCAACTTCACCACCTCATGGATGAAACTTTATATTTATGAGGATTTGAAGATGGATGAAATATAAAGAGCCAAGTGTTTGAGTGGATAAAACTGTTATGGGTGTGGTGCCTCAAGGAGATCAGCTGATGTGGGTGACAGTAATGGCTGCTTGTCACTGCTTAAGTATGCGCCATGAAATCATTGTTACTTTTGTTCTCTCAGCCTGACAGATCATCTCTTCTTAGGATGTTACTGTCCTCGGTCATTAGTTAAGGCAAATCAGAGTAATTGGTCGATTATGGTTGAAAAAATGATAAGAGATGACTAAGCCCAGAAAACTGATTATGTCAGTCACTTTCAGGTTACAGTGGAAAAAATACTGTGTTAGGTTTAAATTGTCTTGGTGTAATTGTAAGTGTGACTGGTTGTTTGTCTCTGTATGTGAGCTTTGTGTTTGTCTGATGACCAGTCCATGATGTACCAGGATTTGAACTTTAGTTCAATTACAAAACCTTTACTGTTTCATTGATCAAAAGTGCTTTACTTCAGGAAGTTTGTAGCCTAGTGGTCACTTTGCGCACCCCATGTACAGGGGCTGTAGACCCAAAGTGGGCGGCCCAGGCTTGAGTCCGGCCTGTGGCTACTTTCCTGCTTGCCATTTGCCATTCTTGCTCCGTGTGACCAACGCTATCCACTGTTCTATCCGTCCAATACAGGCATAAAAATCCCCAAAATGAATCTTTAAAAAAAATCAACCTTTTAGTCATTATTTCAGGCAGGCCACTGAGTCAAATGCTGCCATAATTGAGATCAGCTGATCTCAAGCAAACCCTCATCAGCTGACAGCCAGCTGACTTGCTCTGAGCTTGCTATTGGCTAATTGTTCTCATGCTGCCTTATTTTAACTGCTCATATCTGGCTATGCTCTGCCACTCTCTTACAACCCTCCTCCACCCCAGCTCCTCATTATCCTGCTTCTGACTTAATCAGTGTCATTCTGTTATCATTGATGCTCTGCTCTGCTTCTCTTTCTGCCTTATGCTTTCCTAATCAGCATAGAAAGAGCAGGAACATGTGCGGTTCCTGCTAAATGATTTCCACTGTTAGTAAAATATTTATAGCTGCAAATAGTGTGTTTGTGGACAAAGTGGTCCTGACTGAAATTATGTTTTATTTATAAATACAAAAGTGCTCCGCTTCAGGCACACAATAGATGAGAAAATGAAAACTTTAAAGAGCTTTTCTACACAGCTAAATACTTTCATTGACAACCATGCTATAAAATAAAGCTGAAGCTAAGAAAATGCCCCATTGTTAACAATAAAGTTGCTCCATGTTTTTCTTTAACAGTGGTTCTTAACTGGTCTAGCCTCAGGACATACCACCACATCCTAGTGACCAAAATTTCTAAAAACTTCCAAACACTCAAATTCATTTAATGCAAAATGTCTCAGTTTAGACCTAACATGGGCCAAAAAGATGTAATTGAACAAAGAGACAATACATAATAAATCATGTTCTAACAGCACATCATTACAGAAGTGCTGGAAAGACATGTATGCATATATTTACAGCTTAATAACATACATTTTGTTGTAGCTTGCTACTTTGTTACCCCAAGAGAAGACCAAAATGCACTCATCATCTATAGAAACAAGTATATATTCAGATGTATGTCCACTGAGGGTTTGTGTGCATTATAGACTTTTTGCCACAATTTTTTTCCATGCATACATTCAGGACCCACTCCACAATCCAGTTTCGGGTGCCGTCCCACCAGTAGAGGTGTTGCATACGATGACTTAGGTACTCTGGTTTCTGGATTTTAGTAGCTTTGTCTTGCTCCAAATCATAGTTAAAAACTTAAGCAACACAACAATACCAGCATATTTGCTCATTTTTGTGCAAGGGTCTGTTTTTACTTCTTGTCACTGTGTAAACATGCCAGCGTGGGGTTCTTTTTACTTGACTTATCGGCTTCATGCTCTCTGAAACTTTCTGTATCTCCCCTTTAAAACAGATTGGTACCCAGGGAGTTTAGACAGGCAGCTCAAATCAGAGCCTGACCGCTGACCTCTGGGTAAATAGAGTAAGTTAACAACCATCCTCAGGACAGATAAGACAGGCCGAATGATAAGTGACTCACTGGGGTTCAGGAGAAAAGGAAAGTCTGCTGGCATGAACAGCCTAGAGAGGTCACACAAAAGTCAACTCTCCTGATCCAGCCTTGAAGGGGTTACTTAACTAAGCATTCACACTCATCCTATAGAAGGTTATCTGATTGACCGGAGGGAGGCACAGCTGAAGTGCTAGCCAGGCCCACTCAGATAGTGTAAATTAAAAGGAGACCCCAGAGAGCAGCCCAGCCTCCACCCATCGCCTCCCCTCTCTATCAAATCACTCTCTCCCTGATAAGAGGTGCTGACCTCCAACGTCCAGTGAGATTTTGGAGCTGGGGCATATGGTTCACTGCTGTTCTGCATGAATGTTTCTATGAGCTCATGCATAAAAAAAGGGCAACAGCTGAAATACAAATAGAGCCATATGCACCATGTGTCGTTTCTCATGCCTCGTTTTAAAACACTGCTATGCCTTATTTCCCTTTGATTGTATGATGTCTGCTCCATCTCAGTGTGCAAAAAATACAAAAAAAGTGACAGGATGTTTGCTTTGATTGTATAGAAAGGTGACAACTAATTAATCACCTGAAGGTTAGGGAGTAACATGCAGCTGCACAGGAAAGCTGCACCCGGACTCTGCTGTCCTGTTTAGTGCTGCATCAGCTCCTCTTTTGCAGACTGAAAACACGCATTTAGGGGGGCTTTACAATGATGCAGTGTGATATTCAGCACAACACATGACAGAAACTTTGTTCTATTTTGTACAAGCTGTGGTTATAAGTGCAAAAAAGCATTTAACATCATGTGCAAAGCAGCTCCATGTGGGTGTTTAGGTGATTTCTACTAAATCTCATTCACTTTTCTGTCCGTTATAACCACACCTCAATAAAATACAAACAATCACACAAGGAACTAATTTATGTGACGTAAAAACCTTCTAGAGCTGCTGTAATGGAAACCAGATTTCAAACTTTATAGCACATGGAAGTTTTCCCAAACACACTCACCTCCAAACAAGCTTGGCAGACTAACATTTCAGCTCACACTGAATTCAGAGCATTGAAACTCAAGGCGATCTTTCGCAGAAGAAAGTTAATCAGTTGCAAAAGTAAAGAAGCAGAGAAGCAGTGGTTAAAAGTGGTTTCTGTTATAAAGTATATGTGCTGAAATAAAGTGTCAAACTCACCGGTGCGATGACAAGAATCTTCCCTTCAGTGCACACAGAAATCTTCTACAAATCTCAGCTGCCTTTCCCTCCAAATTTCAAATCAATACAACACAACAAGCAGTCCTGACTCTTTCAGTTGATTCCCTGTTGCTGCTGCGGTCAAGTCCTGAAAAGCGTGTGTGACTGCCTGAGCATGTACAGAGTCTGGGGAAGAGGTGGTAACTTCCTTTCAAAGTTGGAGACAGAGTGAGTAACAGAGTTTTCTCTCTCCCGGCTCCAATCCACAAGGAGCAGGAAAAGCTGTCATACTATCCCCCCTTTTCAGATGGAAAAAAAAAAAAGAGGAACAGCCTAAAAAGGGCAAGCCCAGGGAAGAGGGGAGGGAGGAGAGCGTGCTGTGGGTGTGTGTGGTTCTGATGTTTGTGTGTGTGTGAGTGGAGCGGTGTGGTGTGGTGGAGGGGGATTGCCCTCTGTTGTTAAGGAAAGAGGCAGAAAGTAACTCCAAGGAAAATTAGCTTAAGTTTCCACAGAAATCCCAATATGATGGGAAAACAACGGAGAGTTTGTATATTGGACATGTTTTATTGCATGTAAATTCATCAGCAGATGTGCTTTGGCTCAAGGGTAGCCTACTCCTCATTGTACAGAAAGTTTATTCACTTTCTTAATCAGAGTTAGGTGAGAAGATCAATACCAGTCTCTCTTAAGTATGCAATATGAAGGTAGCAACAGTGATAAGTAAGCCCCACTTTGAGATGTTAAGTTAGCTAATAGCCTGTTCTTACTGCATGTCATATAAGCTAGGGTTATTCATATTATAGTGTCCTGACAGGCTGTGAACCTAGAAGCACAATGCACCATTTTGGACTCATCAACTCATTCCTATTTTCCTCCCTGCCACATGCACCAATAGGGACAAGGAACGTAGAAAGAAGGAGATGATAAGGCACCAGGAGTGTCTTACGAGGTGTTTTATTGGTTTTCTTTCACTTTTGTCACTCACAGACCTTAATAACTTGTTTTTTTGTGCACATCCATACTTGTGATTTCCTTTATGTATTGTACTAACAAGCTTGCTTTCCCCTAGTGCCTGGTGATTAATTGAAAATATTCAAAATTGACATTTAGAGCATCTGACTGACATTAACCCGCAGTGTCAGATATTTCATTTTTTTTCCCTTGTAATTCTGACTCTATTAACGCACAACCCTCTTAAAAACCCACCACTGGCTGAATGGTCACTTAGCAGGCAGCCAGGTGTCACAAGACATGTAGCCTGCTTGAAAACCCCTAAAAGAAGAAGTAGTTATTTTACACTGCCCCATCCAATTCTGCTACATGGAAGCGCAGGTCAGGCCAGGTATATAAGCATATCCTGATTCGGCACTTCACCACGTCAGCCTTGGTCCTGTACTGTTCCGGCCTCTTGACCAACCATCCTCCAGGCCTGCATCAGGCACATGCCCCATCTCTTCAGGCATCCTTCCAGCTGCCCCCTCCCCAACTCCCGCGGTCACCCCGGGCATCTGAACCAGCCCACCAGGTCCCTGGCACCAAGCATGAGAGTTGGATCAGGCCTGGGAAAGTGCCAGGTGCCATTCCCATATCAGGCCGCTGACCCTTCCCATCCTGGCTGTCCTGAGCCCGTCAGCGTTAGACACATTGTCCTGCCAACAATACCCTAAAATGCACAGACGAGAAGATGTCACAAAGGAGTCCAGCCATCTGGCCATCAGTCAACTTCCAGGCCTCAAAGGAATACACTATGACTGGAAGGACCAAGGACTGAAACACTCTGACTTTCATCCGCATGCTCAGATACCGGGAACGCCATACTGTCTTGCTCAGCCACCTATTGCCCCATGCACAAGTCCAAGTCTTTGATTGCGCTCAGCCTCGCAGTCAGCAGATTGATGGATTACTCCGCCAAGGTAGGTGAACTGCCCTATGGAGGAAAACTCAAACACTGAACCAACTGTGCAACATGAACAGCTCAGTGTTTCCCATTTATTACCTAGACTATGGCACAGCACCACAGTCTTATCTGTTCCGCCATAGTCTCACAACCCATAACTCTACAGTCTGCGACTTAACTCTATCCTCCAAGATGTCAAACCCTCGCCCCAGAGTGGGGTTTATCAGAGGATACCTCCAGAGTTTAGGAGGATGAGATGGCCTGCCAGCAGTCCTGACCTCAACCCCACACTTGTGGGATCAGCTTGGGTGTGCTGTTCGTGCCAGAGTGACCAACACAACCACACTGATTTGCAATAAACGCTGGTTGAAGATTGAGATGTCATCCCACAGCAGTGTGTGACCAGGCTGGTGACCAGCATGAGGAGAAGGTACCAGGCTGTTATGGCTGTGTATTGTATCATATACTGAACTCTTGAAAGTATTTTCATTTTATTTACCACACATTTAAAAGAATGTTAGTTTTCTTCCTGTCTGGTGCAAATAAACAGAAAACACATCTAAGTGCAGCTTAGTCCATGAGCAACAATTTGCTGACAGTGTCATAAAAGCCTCACAAAAAGTGCCAAGTAAGATAAACATGTCTCTTGGAGGTCTTCACAGCATTGATGCTAACAATATGATGAAAGATCTTTTCAAATTCACTGCTTTTTTATATTTTCATGTCAATTAAAAAAAACTGTTATGAGCATTTGCTACTTATTACAGACATCAAGTTCCACCCAGAACTGCTGTGCACAGCTGTAATGAGTAGGCTATATCTTCTTGGTGAAAGCTGCCTCACACTGAACATGGTAAACATGTAATCACTATAATATGTCAACTCCCATGCTGGAGGAGGTGGCATACTAATTGCTAACAGCTGCACAGAAAATAAAAAAAAACCTTGGTTGGTAGATTGCATCAATGATATACAACACAACTGAGGCAAATATTTCAAATATATCATTTTATATGTCACTTGGGATCACAACACACACTTTGACCTTATGGTCGTCACATTTTGCAAACAATTTTACCACCAATGTTTCTTCAAATATGAAAGCTGTGTACCTTCTGAGAAGGTTTAGCTGTAAATCTTCCTCACCACCAACCTCCATCTTGACCAAATTTGATTAAAGCCATACGCTTGGGTGGGCATGGTGGCATTTTACATTAGTGTAAGCCTCATTTTTCCTGGGAACATTGGAAAGAAAAGCTAAGAGTGGTAAAAACAAGAGTTCATTTTATTCCTCCAAAGGGTCAACCTGAGAGCAGAGCTGTTATTGTGCTACACCCTGCTGGGACATGAAAGAACATCTTGGTCTCTATCCCACATATTTCACTCATTAACCAGCTCACTAACCTGAGCAGCCTCCATATGAGCAGCTGTAATGTCTTGTGATGGACTCACTTCAGTTTAAAATTGCACTGGGTATTGCGCCCATTGGGTTTTTAAGGCTCATCAATTCAAATTAAACATCCTCCCATTGGCTCTTTTCTCAAATTTCGGCTTTTCCCTAACTCCTCATTAAAAGAAAAGATTCTGGATGAAAACAAGATGAAAAAGAAAAGCAGGAGGCATGCCTCCAATATTCCTCCCTGTCCAGTAAATCAATGAAGAGGAGGTGCAGGGGTGTTGGGAAAAGATGATTCTTTTGAGTGCCAAGATTCAGTTTTTCTCTGAGCTGCATCAGTGATCACATTCCTGCCTGGATCTCCTCATGGCTGGCAGATGTCCACCTGTCCCTGGGGCTGATTTATACTCCAGCGTCAGGCTGGTCTGACAGGGGTAGATTAGTTAGTGGTACATAAATGGGGATTAACAGATGGATGGAGGGAAAGAGAATGCAAACAGCTGAGAGAGGAGGTCAAAATGAGGCTTGAAGAGAAGAAGGTGAAGGCTAATCACACCTTTTGACCATAATCATCAAGGCCAAGTTGTATAACCCATTTTGCCCTTTTTCCCAATTTGTGCCACTTTTTTGTGATGGGGCCAATTTTTGCCACTTTTAACCCATTTTATAGCTTTCGACCCTATTTTGCCCCTTTTATCCATTTTCACCAGTTTGTAAATATTTTCCACATTTTTCACTTTAATTTTACCGCTTTAGTCACATTTTTCAACTTTGTACCAATTTTTGCCACCATTCCCCAATTTGCTACACTTTTTGGCCACTTCTGCAGTTTTTTGCCACTCTTTTGCCAGTTTTCACCCATTGTCTTCACTTCTTAGCCACTTTTTAACCCATTTTTGCTACTTATTACCAAGTTTTGGCACTTTTGACCACTTTTTAACCATTTTCACCACTTTGTGCCACTTTTTTTAACAATTTTTTCCACTTTTTGCCAATTTCTGCCTGTTCATTTGCCATCGTAACCCAGTTTTGACCAATTTTCTCAATTTTTTTGCCCCCCCCCAACCGCCTTTGGCACTTTATAACACTTTTCAACCATTTTCTCCATTTTTATGACACTATTTTTTTTACCCACTTTGCCACAGTTGCTTTTCATAACAGTTTTCTCAGTTTCTTCCTCTCATATTATGGCATCATGACATTTGGGCACATTAAGACCTTGCTATGAAGTCTGACATTACTTTCCAAATAGTTTAAGTCAATGTACCCATCCACATCATTAACATTACCAATAAAAGTAATTCTGTTTTAAGAAAAGAGGTTTACATTTGGCTGTTTTTCTACGGCATAAGTAAATAAAATCCTTTTTTAAAAATTTGATAAGAGTTGTTATAATTCACGTTAAAAATAAAATATGGTTATCACAGATTAACTTTACAATGGACCATGATTTTGCTGACCTCCATGGGCCCACAGTTTGTCTGGGCCCCTGAAAGTTTTCCTCCTTATCCCCCCTTATGGGCGGCCTTGGAGGAAAGCCAAAATATTTACTGATTGTGGAATAGGACATAAATCCAGCTTCCACCATGTTAACAGATGGGACATGGGTTGAATTTCAAACTTGAAATACTCACTAAATAATATTTTCTTAGTCCCAAAATCTGTCTTGTGCTGATTTATGTACAGGTACTCACCTTTCTGGGTGGTTTTGTTTCAAACAGTTACTTAATGTAAAATGACAAACAATAATGTGGAATAAAAATGTGTGAATATGGTGAATAGGATGAATAGCTTACAAAACAGTTAAACCTGTGCACGCCACTATGGTGGAAGTCTACATGTACAACATTTGGTGATAAGCTACGATGGTAGAAACAGGGAGGGATCTGCAGCTGATGGCTGGGGAGGGTCTGTCTGCTGGTGGTAAGAATAAAAAAGCATAGTGTGTGGGGACGCAGTGGGAGGATGGTGAGATTTAAACAAGATAGCACTCGCTCTTAAAGCTCACTGCCAGGGTGAAACGAGGCGATGCACTCCAAGCAGGCTCCATAGGAACAAAAGGCAACCACGCTCTTTAACCTAGATTAATATTTGCAGTGCGTTTCATGAGAGAGTGGCCTCACCCACTCATTTTCCAAAGGTTGCCACACAGAGCCTTTGTTGGTGAGCTGCTCTGCAGGGAGCATAATGAAAGGTGTATTGAAACCTGCAATGTAAGGGTAAATCACAAAGCAAAGAAAACTTATCAAAGAAAAAACGATTTTGAACTGTTGACATCATTAACATAATCAGAGGTAAATATATACTTGACAAAGAAGAAGCAGTGATTTTTTTCCTCCACATAGCCAAAATTCTAATAAATGACATGAAAGTTAAACAATCAAAGCTTTATCTTCCTTTAAACAACCACTGCGAAAGAAAACACCACCCATGCATGACTCATCTGTGCACTGAATTTAATATCCAAGGAGGACGCCCTGAGAGAATTAGCATTGTTCTTTCCTAAATCAAAAACATGCTGAGATATCAAACAGAAAACACATGTTCCTAAGAACTTTAGCTTACGTCAAGTGACAACATTGATGTGAGGACAAAGGAGGTAGGCGATGACACATTTCCTCGCTGTTTCTCAAAGTAGGTTATCACTGGTCTTGTCAAGGTAAAAGCTCTTTGGCATTCACAAACTGCTCATTAAAACTTCTTCTGCAAACCTGTGGAGGAGTCTAGTCTGGGTCTTTACCTTCAGGTATCCTCCACACCCTCTTTCCAGTGTATGAAAACACATGTCTGTGTCTCTGGCCCCTGGTGCCCCCCCATAAAAACAGCACTCTGGAGGCATCTGCCAGCAGTAGCTTCTTTATGGGACAGATGGGATCCCAGAGCAGGGAGCTCCTGTGTACTGAGCTTGTTTTGTGATCATATGTCTGATCTCCTTCCTGCTGTGATTTTCCAGTCCCTCTGCATGCATAAATATTAAATCACATGCACATATGCAGGCATATAAAACCCTCTAGCACACATGTAGAGAGACACAGAAGCACATATACTGTGATCCTTGAAATATATGATACACCTATACCCTCCTAAAAACAAGCTTGAGTTGTGGCTCAGTGACAAAGACTGCAAAAAATAAAACTATTATCTTTCCTGAGTCCTAGATATGTGGACATCGGCTTACTCTACAATATGGTAAAATATAAAATGTGATACAAGGCATCATATGATACATACAATACATTGCAATACGATAGATATGATACTGTGATATGATGCAATACAGTATGAACCAATACAATAAATTCAAGACATACAAAAGGATACATACAATTTAATATGACTCAATGTGTAACCTGATGTGGAAGAAGTTTGGCACCACCAGGACTCTTCCATGACCTGGTCACTCAGCCAAACTGAGCAATCGGGAGAAGGGCCTTAGTAAGAGAGATGCCCAAGAACCCGATGGTGACTGACTGAGCGCCAGAGATCCTGTGTGTAGATGGGACAAAGTCCCCGATAGGACAACCATCACTGCAGCCCTCCTCTGATCTGGGCTCATGGCAGAGTGGCTAGACGGAAGCTAGGCCGAAGGTTCACCTTCCAACATAAAAATGACCCTAAGCCAGGGGTGTCCAAACTATGGCCTGGGAGCCAAATGCAGCCCACAGCCCATTTTTGAATGGCCCGCAGCAAATTCTAGAAATAGAGTGAAATATGGCCCACATTAAAACATAAAGCTTCTTGTCAACACAGGGCAATGCTACTATATTAAATCTATAAACAAACATTTTGACAAGAAGATATCTTGATTGATAACAATGAAATATTACAGCAAATAACAGCACCAATAACTTTTCAGGGCCAGAGCCAGTGGTAGCCAGGGCTAAACGGAGCCCCCTGAAATCTGATTGGATCCCCAAAATCCTAAAAATGGCTATCTGCCCTGTCAGCCATGAACTAGCCATTTAGGCATACTCAGTCACGAAGCATGTATTAACTTACATTGGATTAGTCTTACTAACTTTAGAACCTCATGGTGACGAATATGAAAGCAGCCCAACCATCCTAATATATTTTTGTATGTGGCCCTCTGTGGGAAAAGTTTGAACACCCCTGCCCTAAGCACACAGCCGAGACAACGCATATGTGGCTAAGGGACAACTCTGAATATCCTATAGTGGCCTGGCCTGACTTGAACCCTATTAAACATCTCTGTAGAGACCTAAAAATGGCTGTCCACATCCAACCTGACAAAGCTTGAGAGCATTTGCAAAGAGGAATAGCAGAAAATCCCCCAATCCAGGTGTGCAAGGCTTGCTGTCACATTCATCGTCCCAATGTACCGCAGTGTACATCGTCCCACTGCGTTAATCTATTTAAGTCACATGACTACTGGTCTCTCTGTCTGCTCTTCCTTGAATAAGTACTTCACTTTTGTTTTCAACCCACCATCACTCCAGCATCCAGCTGCTGGCTCAGATGGGGGTTTGAGATGTTATCTCATCACTCCTCAAATTATGCATGTAAAATAAATCTTCGGGTCGGGAAGTGATGAGTCGGGACTGGCACCAAAAAATATAGATGTCACTCTGCAGCAGTAAATGTTTGAATGATTGCAAGTATAAACTGACTGATTAAACTAAGGTAGCATCGAACAACTGTTAAAGTGTTGCTTCAAATAACTTTTCAGTCAGTAAATACCTCCTTAAACTTCTTTCTGAATGTCTGTACAGTGTAATTTACCCCCCACCCCGACATTTTGTTCTTGGCTTTGTATATTGAATTCAATAAAAGTTTTTACTGAAGAATAGAGAAATTTAATGGGCCAGATTCTACTAACAGCCTAAATCTGCTTGGTCTTCAAAACAGAAAACAAGTTCACTCAGTTTATTCTTGTTAAAAGCCAAGGAATTAAAACACATTTTAGACACAATTTGATAGAAAGTGGGACATTCTGATTTCCAGACGTGCTCATTCCACAATTTAGGAGCTACCACAAAATGCTTGATCATCTGATCTTTGGGATACAAGACAGAGTTGATCAGCACATCTCAAAGATCTAGATGAGGAGTTAACTTTTAAAAGGCCAGAAATGTACTTGTGAATGAAAATATTGAAATGGATGAGATGTCACTTCAGACACACCCTGGAAAGAAAAAAGCTGGAAGCCTGTTTGGTGTTAGGCAGGAAATGGTCTGGGTTTCAAAGAGGTGATCCATCCCTGGAGAACGCAGAGGTCTGAAAACCAATAGCGTTCAGCTCAGGCCCCAGTGTCAGACACAGAGGGTGACTGAGATTAAATATGTGGAGGAGGAATGAAGAGATTACTGAAGTTAAACAGAGTGATAGAACATAAACATCTCATTACTTTGGTCACTTACCATGGCGCTCCCTGCCTCATCAGTCCTCCTTCCATCTACCTTCTCTCAAACTTTTCCACTGAGCCGTCTCAGTTCATGACAGTAAGCTGCCAAAAACAATTAGGATCCAAGCACTGTACTGAACCTCTCACATTCCTCCTGCTCAGTTTATCATGCTGATGATCCTGCTGTCAAGAGAGGTGCTATTGAATAAATTCAAAAGGTTTTATTATTTAAAATAGTGAGCGTTCCTGGAAAAATATGAGACAGTGTTAGGCTTTCAGTGTCATGAAAGAATGCTGCAATGCTGATGAAGATGAATAATTTCTGAAAGCATGCAGTCTTGTGCTCTTAAGCTCTATTTTTATACCCGTGTGCTGATAATGGAGGAATTCAACACAGATGTACTTGCCTCTTTGCCATTTTTAGCCTAAAAACAACTTGTGCCTTAGATAGCAGTATTTGCTGGCTGTTTTGTTGGCTTCTACTTCATGATTCATACAGATATGTTCAGAATGGAATTGCACCGCGGCGCGGTTCGAAACAACTGGGCCTAATGTGAAAGCGCCCTTAAATTGCAGTGCGAAGGTAACGTTACGTAACAAAATGCAACCAATATTGTTAGGGATGATAGGCTCTTCTCCTTTTTTTCTCTGTTTTTGGACTGCTTTCCATGTGGTAAATAAAAAGTGGGTGAGCTGGGTTGAAATGTTCCTGATTGTTTGATAGTCTTGAATGCATCATGCCAGCAGGGTTAGCTAAGCTGCTACTGTCACCTTTAGATGACGTCAAAAGACTCAGATGGCCGCTGAGAGAGTAAGAAGACGCAAACTCGACGGTTACCGGAAGGGGTGAAGGAAAAAATCAATACAACATAGTATTGCGATATTTTGCACGGCAATAAATGGTGTCATCTCTTTCGCCGAGTAATGATTTTTTTCAAATTAATTGCTACTATGAACTGAATGCTATGGTACCGGATAGATAGCATAAGTTGCTTTTCTGTCCACTTGGTGATCTGTTGCGCCCTTTGTCCAGTGATGACTGCAGAGGTGGCGGTCATACAGCAGGAGAAAGTTAGTACAACCAATATGGCAGCACCAGGGAAAGGACATTAGAAGTGCAAGCATGGCACAACAACATGGACATGACACATGGGGTGCTGCATGAAAATAGAGTACTGCGGTAATATGATAAAAATTAAGGCAAGGCTAATGCTAAATTAGCTTAACAGTTGAAAAATGGTATAAATAGCAATATATCGCAATATATGGTATACTCTGTGTATTGCAAAATGTTTGAAATCGTGATAATATCGTATCGTGGGGCCACAAGTGGTTCCCAACCAGACTCTACAGCTGACCCCTACATACGGCGATGAATGAAACTGGCCATTATTTTTGAGTTGCAATCCAACCAACCAAAAACTGAACTTAATGGGAGCTTGGACTCCTCGTTCAACGCAATGCCTTCTAGAGTGAACAAGGCCGGAGGCTCAGCTGACCGGCATGCAGATGAGCTTACCCAGCTTCTGTCTCCCGTCATAAAAACCAGCCTTGTCTTTCTTCTGACTGTCTTTTTTCTGTAATACACTCACTGTTAGGGCTAGTAGATATTATGTTACCAGGGCTTAGTCAGCAACAATATATAACCAGGCTAATCTGCTGAAATTTCAGTGCTCACAAAACATAAAGTAACAAAACCATCCGTACCCATAAATACATAGGCCAGTTTAGCTTAAATTTCAGTGCTGACGAAATGTAAAGTAAATGTAAAGTAATGTAAAATCACCATATGTAACGCACCGTAACCAGGCTAATCCTCCTCTAATTCAATGCTGATGTAACGTGACGTAAAGTAGAGTAGTGTAGCGTAACCATTTTTAATGCAACATAACCAGGATAATTCTCCTCTATTTCAGTGCTGTTGTAACATCACGTAAAGTAGATTAACTTAGTGTAACCATATGTTACCCTACTGAACCAGACTAATAGTTGTACTTATCATTGTTGACATAAGGTGACATGATTTGACATGACAAAACTTAATGAAATGCAACTGAACCAGACTAGTCCTCTTAGGTTTCAGTGCTGTAACTGAATGTAACATAACATAAAGCAACATAATATAATGTAACCATAGGTAATGCAACTAAATTAGGCTTATTCTCTTATATTTTAGTACTGACATAATGTTAAGTGATGTGATGTGACATAACTTTATGTGATGCAACTAAAACCAGGCTATTTCTTATAAGTTTCAGTGGTGACATGACATAACGAAAAGTAACGTAACAAAAAGTAACGCAACATAACATGTTACCATATGTAATGTGACTGAATTAGGCCTTTAAAGTGTGAGTTCTAGCGTAGCATAAAATAGCAAGATGTAACTGAAAGTAATGTAGCATAAAGTTGCATAACGTAATACAATGTTACCATATGTAATGCAACTGATTTAGGCTTTTTCTCTTACATTTCAGTGCTGATGTAACCTAATGTGACGTGATGTGGCATTATTTAATGTAATGTGACGTAATAAATCCTGGATAATTCTCTTCAATTTCAGTGCTGATGTAACAAAATGTTACGTAAAGGTACGTACAATACAATGACGTATTGTAACGTTATGTTACATTACCTTATGTTACCTTACACAACCAGGCTAATTTGTTAGAAAGCTAAAGTTAGGCACAAAAATAATTATTTACAAAATTACTAGATCTAGAACTTTGAGGTGAAGTCCTCAAAGAAATCGTAAATTATTACACTCCCAAAGGAGGAAGGTACGAGAGCCCTATGACCTTGACCTTTGATCTCAAGAATTGAATCAGTCTGTCATGAATTCAGGACAAACATTTCTGCAAAGTTTGAAGAAAATCCCTCAAAGCATTCTTTAGATATCACATTTACAAGAATGGCCTGGATGTACAGAGGGACTGCAGATAAACCCAAAATATAATACCTCCAGCCTCAGCTATCACTGGCTAAAAGGTATAAAAATGATTAATATTATTACCTACTTCATTTTAAGGATATATAAATATACTGATTTATGTATAGAAATTATTTAGACTGTTTAGGGTGTAAAAGTGAATGTCGGTATATGTTGGGCCTTCAAGGATGCACTGAAGGACAGTCTTTTATGTGCTACTGTGTTGTAGCACCCTTCTAAGGTTGCAGCCGCTAAATTAGAACAAAGTCTACATCCTGCAGCCAAAAGCTGAGCCAGGTGTCACTTTTTTCTGCAGCACAATGCTACATCTCCATTTTGCTCAATCACACACATGCTCTTGCTAGATTACTATGTAACTGAAAGCCTTTTGTCTGACCCTTGCAATCATAGCAGCAAAAGTTCAAAAGTTTTAGCTGTGATAACTTCCCATGGTTGTTCAGTCCTGTCTGGGGCAAATCAGCATTTTGACTGCTGATAAACCTTCGATTGCATTAATCTGTAACTCAGTCTGAAAGTTTGTGGAACGAAATGTGAATTCAACTTGAAATCATTGCATAAGTAGACATGTTGATCCAAAAGAGCTCTGGCATTCCACTAATACAATGTTTGTATTGCTGAAGCCATGTACATCTGAACAACATTACAAAGACCATGCAGGAGGCCACAGCTGAAACGACTCTTTTGCAAACTTGTCTTTTTTGCATTTATAAGAATGGCTCATTGTGTGCATGGAAGCATGTAGTACATGGAAACAATGACTGACGAGATTCCCCCAAGTGTTGGATAAAATGGAAAAACCCTGCAGTGGATCCCTCTGTGAGCTTAGATGGGGTCTCAAACAACAAGTTTATTAACAGCAGTCACATTAATTCACTGTCGCTCTGCCTGGAGCATGGAGAGAGTCACATCCAGTTGAGGAAAACACCAAATGCAGTCCTGCTGTAGAGATAGTGAATAATTATTTCCACCTCTGGCTACTTCCTGCAAGCTGCACCACTCCTAGTAACACCAAAAAATCCCTCTGTGTTTACACATGAGGCATAATGATGGCCTGTCTTTTATGGAGAACTGTAAAAGATGCTAAGTATATACCCCAAAATAAACATGAACAATGCAGCACTGTGTTTATGGCTTCCTGCATAAAAGTTGCTGAAACTGGATTTCTGATGCTGTTTCCATTTTGAGATGGAAACAAGAAGGCTTTTCAAATTCCTTCAGCATGTTGGGTGTAAAAGTGCAAATTGTTCCAACTGATGTTTAGTTTTAAATTAAGTCATACACCCTATATAATAAGATAAAAACCTGAACAGAAACTTGCTCTGAACTTTTGCCAGATTCACTTTTTTGGGCATTTTTGTAGTCCACATAACACTTTCTGGTCCTTCCACTGGACGTCACTGAAATGAAAAGCTAAAGCTGCCAGAGCAGGAAAATTGCAGCCAGCATGTTCAGAAGATTACAGCTGTTTATAGAAAAAAAGCAGAGAATATTATGGGGCATAACCGTAGCCACTAACACTTACACAGTATCGAATTTGAGGCTGACACTAAAAACAGCAAGAGTAGTGATTATGGTTTGATAAAGGCATCAGTCCCAGAGCAAGCTGGAGCCAGCTCGCTTGTCTCTCTGGCACATACACAGACATAGAAACAGACTCACACAGCGATACAGAGGAAACAGCAGCTGCTGCCTGTCAAAACGACAGCACTGTTGTCTGGTGTTACATTCAGGAAATTCTGCATCTTTCTGCCCCATTTTAACATTTGTAGCCATGCCACCACCTTTGACCCAGCCTCAAGTCTGTTGCCTTTTTTTCAGCTGCAGCGATGCAAAACAGAAACGCTCCAAAAATAGACAGACTCTTAAGGAACACAGACACACAATGACAAATCTACAGGGTAACAACCGGCAGAGCAAGAAAAACACGGACAAAAGAAAAATGGATGCAAGCTCAGATTTTTCTGTTGGCCTCTTGACATTTGGCATCATGAATTAATTCATTTATCATCACAGATTGCATCATCAGTGTGGAGT